>NC_057712.1:96346893-96470065 GCF_004010195.1 Chiloscyllium plagiosum
GTCTGACCTATCACCCTCACCTTGACCTCTTTCCACCTATCACATTTCCGACACCCCTCCCCCAAGTCCCTCCTCCCTACCTTTTATCTTAGCCTGCTGGACAAACTTTCCTCATTCCTGAAGAAGGGCTTATGCCCGAAACGTCGATTCTCCTGTTCCCTGGATGCTGCCTGACCTGCTGCGCTTTTCCAGCAACACATTTTCAGCTCTGATCTCCAGAATCTGCAGACCTCACTTTCTTCTCAAATGTTAATGTTGATCTCTCTGCACCTTCTCTGTAGCTGTAACGCTGTATTCTGCACTCTGTTCTGCTATTCTGATTCATTTTGTATGATTCGATCTGTCTGTATTGCATGCAATACACCACTTTTCACTATATCTTGGTATATGTGACAATAATAGAGCAAACTCAAACAAAACTTAAATCATTCAGTATTGATCTTTTGCAGATTTTAACCGAACTTTACCTACTTCTGATCAGCAGTGCAACAAGAATCAATAAAAGTCTCTGAAACCTAACTGATCTAAGAGCAATCGACAGTGATTGAATTGCATTAATTAATAACAGCTTTTCCTCCCACATCCTTCAAAACATTTTCCGGATTCTAAACGACATCAATATGCTGCCATGCGTCAAAGGGGAGAAGCAATGTTTAACGTAACATTCTGATGAAAAGTGCAAAGTGTTTCTCTTCGCCGACGCCTGGAGATTCGCTGAACATCACTAACATTTGCTGCGGGCTGGTTTTTATTTCACATTTCAGGTCTTCCAGAATTGGTAGTATTTTATCTCTTGGGAAAAGTCGTCCTGGGTTGTCTCCGCCCCCGGAGGAGGAGGTCCTACTGTGAGTGCATCAACGTGCGCCTTGCAGATGGCGGCAGCCAGATTACCGCCGGGTGTGCTAAACCTGAGACAGGTGAGAGTTGGAGTGCCGTTCACCCGGGGTTCCAAACTCATGACATCACAATGAGAGTAGAACGTGCCCGTTCACCCGGGCTTCCAAACTCATGACATCACAACTGGAACAGAACGTGCAGGAAATCCCGATGACAGCTGAGTACCACCGCTCAGAACGCAGCAACACCCTTCCCCTGGAGATTAGGGCTCTCACAGCGCACTGGCAGAGTCTCTACCTGTGGGCAGGGGAGGTGCGCGTTCAAGTCCCTTCTGCCCCAGACGTGGTCACAATTTGTCAGAACACGTTGATTTTAAAAAAACTGCCCATTATTGGAGACACCTGCATCTGTGCCATGGTGGTAATGACCCTGAGTATAAGTGCTACCTGCCCCACGAATGTGTCATAACATCTCAGTTGAGGAGAGACTGGGATTGTATTCATTGAAATTTAGATGAATGAATGAAGGAACATCTTATAGAAACATATGAAACTATGAAGGGAATAGACAAGATAGAAGTAGAGAGGATGTTTCCACTGACATTTGAAACTAAGACAAGAGGGCATAGCCTCAAAATTATGGGAAGTAGATTTAGGACTTCTTCACCCAGAGAGTTGTGAATCTATGGAATTCCCTGCCCAGTGGAGTTGCTGAGGCTTCCTCAGTAAATATTTTTAAAGCCAAGATAATGTTTTGAAAGTAAAGGAATTAAGGGTTATCGTGAGAGAATGGGTAGTGGAGCTGAGGCCATGAAAAGATCAACCGTGGTCTTATTGAATGGCGGAACAGGCTCAGAGGGTCAAATGGCCTCCTCCTGCACCTAGTTCTTATGTTCTCATGTTATGTTATGAATAGACTCTAAAATATCTGCAGCAGATCCTCACAGAAGCACTGACCCCACCCCGAGTGTGTCCCCACCATTTTCTGCTTCCATTTAATCCTTCTGTTTTGATACTTGTATTGCTTGCACATCTGGATCCTGACTTTTGGTTTATTTTTGTTTTGATTCCTTGTTAAATCTTCACAAAAGTTCGCAGCCGCTTGTGATAAGTTTTAGATCCTTCCTCTGCAACCCCATATCACTGCAGTTGCAATTCTCATGTATTGCTGGTGTCATGTGATTTTTAACTTCAAAATAAAGGCAGAGCAATGTTAGAAATATTCAACAGAACACTTGCATTCGTGGAGAGAACAGATAGGTTTTTTTGATCGAGAGTGTGGTGCTGGAAAAGCACAGCAGGTCAGGCAGCATCCGAGGAGCAGGGGAGTTGATGTTTCGGGCATAAGCCCTTCATCAGGAATTTTTTTTGTGTGTGTGGGTCAATCTGTGTTCTGTTTTTTACCAGTGATTTTTGTTGTACTTAAGTAGTAAATTAGAAGTCCATTTGGAAATGGTGGATGTCTGCCCCCAATGTGTGCTATACTGTTTGACAGATAGGGGTGTTCACATCAATTGTAACAGTAATGTTAACATTAGGAAAGTATATTTCATTCTCTGGACTTGCTGTTATAAAACTTATTATTGGGATTTTACTTGCTTTGTGTGTGCATCTGTTAACTAATTCATAAAGGTTGATTGCTATAATAAGTGGACAACTCCAGTCTCATTTTTACTATGCCTTGGAGGGGAGATGCTGGCTTATTTGTACAGTCACTGGAATTGTAATCTCAGGCTAGTGTTCTGCAGATATGGGCTCAAATCACACTATGGCAGGTAGTGAAATTTGAATTCAAAAAAAATGTGGAATAAAAAGTAGTCTGACCAAGGATCTAATCTTCATTCTTACAGTTAGACAGGGTTATTTAGCACCTCCACAAGTACAACATGGTTCAATGTCTTTTTCTTTGTTATTAACTCTACAGGTGAGACATACTGTCTGCAGTTCATTTGAATGTGTTGACTATTGGAAGGATGTTGTGGAACTTGAAAGGGTTCAGAAAAGATTTACAAGAATGTTACCAGGGCTAGAGGGTTTGAGCTGCAGGGAAAGACTGAATAGGCTGGGGCTGTTCTCCCTGGAGCGCGGAGGCTGAGGCGTGACCTCATAGAGGTTTATAAAATCATGAGGGGCATGAATAGGGTAAATGAACAAGGTATTTTCCATGGGGGGGGGGGGGGGAGTCCAGAACTAGATGGCATAGGTTTAGGGTGAGAGGGAAAAATTTTAAAATGGACCTAAGGGGCAACTTTTTCATGTGTGTATGGAATGAGCTGCCAGAGGAAGTGGTGGAGGCTGGTACAATTATAACATTTAAAAGACATCTGGATGGGTATATGAATAGGAAGGGTTTAGAGGAATATAGGCCAAGTGCTGGCAAATGGACTAGATTAGGTTAGGATATCTGATTGGCATGGACGAGTTGGACTGAGGGGCCTTTTACTGTGCTGTACACTCCTATGACTCTTAGTGATGACCATGTAACCAATATTGATTATTCTGAAACTCCATTCGGAAAGGAAGTCTAGCCTACATGCGACACCAGACCCACAGCAATGTAGCTGACTCTAAACTTACCTTTGGGGTATTAGGCATGAGTAATAAACACTAGCCCAGTCAGTGGCATCTACATTAAATAAATTTTAAAAGTAACTACAAGATTGATAAAAGGCACAGGAGGAACTTGGGCCCTTTTCCATCTAATAATTTTTTTATCAAATTTCCAATCCCTTTCTCCCTCTCTAGATTTGCAGGACTAAGATATTTGTTCATTAAAACATACAGGTTTTCTACTTCTAAAAAAAGTCATACTGGAGTCAAAATGTTAACTCAGTTGCTTTCTTGGTGTTGAGAATAAGAGTCTTTGATCTATAATATCTGGGGTTGAGTTTAACATGGATTGATGGAGTTTTCCCCAGAAATCATGGAGCACAGTCTTTCTGGCTCCTACTGATCTACAAAGTACAGGATTGGCAAAACATTCACCTCAGTTCTCACACAAAACAGTGGTAATGAGAATTCAAGGGTACAAGAGGAGGAAATGGAGCAATTAGTTTAGGTTGTTGTAGACAAGCAAGTATTCATTAGAAAACATTTTAAAAGACACTAAGCTCTGATACTCTGCTGTTTAGAATGCAGTGGGGAATCAGAAGAAATTGCAAAGGCTTTAACAACAATCATTTAAAATTCTTTGATATGGAATTTGTGTCATATGACTGGAAGGCTGTCAATATAATACCTCTGTTCAACAAGGGATAAACCTGGTACCTAGCTGCTCTTTGAGAGTGGACACATGTTTGCAGGGCATAGCTTAGAAAGTCATGGCAGATAAGACTTAGCAGTCAATTTTTTTTCAGATGATTGATGAGGGCAGAGTGGTAGATGTGATCTATATGCACTTCAGTAAGGCGTTTGACAAGGTTCCCCATGGGAAACTGATTAGCAAGGTTAGATCTCACGGAATACAGGGAGAACTAGCCATTTGGAAACAGAACTGGCTCAAAGGTAGAAGACAGAGGGTGGTGGTGGAGGGTTGTTTTTCAGACTGGAGGCCTGTGACCAGTGGAGTGCCACAAGGATCGGTGCTGGGTCTTCTACTTTTTGTCATTTACATAAATGATTTGGATGCGAGCATAAGAGGTACAGTTAGTAAGTTTGCATAGGACACCAAAATTGGAGGTGTAGTGGACAGCGAAGAGGGTTACCTCAGATTACAACAGGATCTTGACCAGATGGGGCAGTGGGCTGAGAAGTGGCAGATAGAGTTTAATTCAGATAAATGTGAGGTGCTACATTTTGAGAAAGCAAATCTTAAAGCAAATCTTAGCAGGACTTAATGGTAAGGTCCTAGGGAGTGTTGCTGAACAAAGAGACCTTGGAGTGCAGGTTCGTAGCTCCTTGAAAGTGGAGTCACAGGTAGATAGGATAGTGAAGAAGGCAGTTGGTAGGTTTTCTTTTATTGATCAACATATTGAGTACAGAAGTTGGGAGGTCATGTTGCAGCTGTACAGGACATTGGTTAGGCCACTGTTAGAATATCACATGCAATTCTGGTCTCCATCCTATCGGAAGGATGTTGTGAAACTTGAAAGGGTTCAGAAAAGATTTACAAGGATGTTGCCAGGGCTGGAGGATTTGAGCTATAGGAAGAGGCTGAACAGGTTGGGGCTGTTTTCCCTGGAGCGTTGGAGGCTGAGGGGTGACTTTATAGAGGTTTACAAAATTATGAGGGGTATGGATAGGGTAAATAGGCAAAGTCTTTTCCCTAGGGTTGGGGAGTCCAGAACTAGAGGGCATAGGTTAAGGGTGAGAGGGGAAAGATATAAAAGAGACATACAGGGCAACATTTTCACACAGAGGATGGTACGTGTATGGATTGAGCTGCCAGAGGAAATGGTGGAGGTTGGTACAGAGGAAGTTTTATTCTGCACATAATCCATGTTATAGTTTTTGATATCTGTACCATAAATGGAAAAATGTATCTTGCAAAAGGAACATCGTGCTTTATTTAAAATGAGTACTTTTTTTTCCATATTATGAATTCTGTTGTGATTATGTGACTTGTCAATTTTCCAGTTTGTGCATCGACAGAAGGTTCTGAGTTTGTACAGGAAGATATTGAAAGTGATTCATCAGATTCCAAATGAAGGAGATAAACAATATCTTAAGAATTGGGCAAGACATGAATTCAAACAGAATAAGAATGCGACAGATGAAGTATGTTACTGCTACGTAAATATGTTTTTGCTGCTTTTAATGTATATGACTTGGAAAATGTGAGGTCACTTTCCTTACTTTTCCTGACTAGTAAAGTGTGCTGCTACAAATGTCAGTTTGGATAACAACATCTACTGGATAATAATGTAATCAGTGGCAGATCTTGTGCTGATTACTGAAGCCGGTAAATTGGAAGGTGAGAAGAAAAGCAACTGTAGTTCTGATAGAGAGAGGGGGGAGTGCAAGAGAACAGAAATTGCATGGTTATTATTCAGGGTCCCATCAACCAGTTTGGCAGAATTTCTTGCTTGAGGAAAAAGGAATCCAACTGGAAGGGATGTATCATCCAAATACACTCAGTGGAGATGGAAAAGCCTGGAGAATGGAACAGAGTCCATACAGGAGGCTGTGAGGAAGCTATGGCTTCCTGAGAGAATCAGTCGAGGATCCCCCTTCCCAGTCCATTTGGCTTTTAATGCTGAAACCTTTCATTGTTTAATCTGCCTTATACTCCACTATATCACAGTGTCCCTGTATTCTTCATTCCACCCTCCCATATGCCCCTCACCTTTTTCACCTCCTCAAATTGCATTCTAATGATAATTTTCTTAAATTTAATTTTGATGGAAGGTCAAAGAGATCTGGGTGTTCAGGTCAATTATACCCTGAAGGTGGCAATGCAGGTCGATAGAGTGGCCAAGAAGGCCTACGGAATGCGTTCCTTCATCGGATGGGGTATTGAGTACGAGTTGGCATGTCATGTTACAATTGTATAAAACTTTGGTTTGGCCCCTTTTGGAATACTGCCTTCTGGTCACCACATTACCAAAAGGATGTGGATGCCTTGGAGACGGTGCAGAGGAAGTTCACCAGGATGTTGCCTGTTCTGGAGGGTGCTAGCTATGAAAAGAGGTTGAGTAGATTAGTTTATTTTCATTAGAAAGATGGGTGTTTGGGTGGGACATAATCACGAGAGGTATAGGCATGTTGGGTAGTGAGAATCTTTCCACAGAATGGGGGACTCAGATACTAGGGGTCATGAGTTCAAGGTGAGTGGGAAAAGTTTAAGGGAGATATGCATGAAAAGTTCTTCATACAGAGGGTGGTGGGTGCCTGGATCACATTGTCAGCGGAGGAGGTAGAGGCGGGCACGACAGCGTCATTTAAAATGTAGCTAGACAGACACATAAATGGGTAGGGAGCAGAGGGATGCAGATCGTTAGAAAATAGGTGACAGGTTTAGATAGAGGATCTTTATCGATGCAGGCTTGGTGGACCAAAGGCGCTGTTCTTGTGTTGTAATTTTCTTTGTTATTTTGTTCTTTTGTTCTTTGTTCTTTGTCACAGTCCTGAAATATCAGCAAGCCAGGCAGCATCAGGAGGTGGAGAAGTCGACCTTTTGGGTGTAACTCTTCTTCAGGACAGGGGGTGGGTGCAGGGAAGCTGCAGACAACGGGGGTGGCAGGAATAGGTGAAGAGAGGAAGAGGGTATAACCTGGTTGGTCAATGGGAGGAATGAATCCGATTGGTCGCAAGGAGGAGTGGAAAGGAGGGGGATGGGCTGAGAAGGGAGTCGGGGGATGGGAAGGGAGGTGACTCATCCCCCAACTCCCTTCCCAACCCCTCCCCCTCCCTTCCACTCTTTCCTGCCACCAACAGGATTCATTTGTCCCATTGACCAACCAGGTCATACCCTCTGTCTCTCTTCACCTATCTCCACTTCACCACCCTATTCCCGCCACCCCCATTATCTGAGGCTCCCCCAGCAGCCACTCCCAGTCCTGAAGAAGGGTTGCACTCAAACCGTCGACTTCTCTACCTCCTGATGCCCACTGGCTAACTATGTTCTTCCAGCCTCCTGCCTGTCTACTTTGGATTCCAGCATCTGCAGTCTCCAGGTTTTGTGAAATTGGACCTCAGGGGGAGCCGCTGAGCACTGCATCAGAAGATTGTGCCGGTTCCGGTGCCCACTACCAGTTGGTTTCTCCAGCGTGGGAAAGGGACAGGGAGTGAACCATACACACTCCTGTTTCAAAGCTGACGCATCATATTCAAAGTGCACAGTTTAGAATTTCCAGAATTTGTGTGAGGGTGACTACAATTTGGAAGCCCTTCCAATTCATGCCAGCAGAGTAGAGCTATGAACCCACAAATTGGATTACCATCAATGGAGAATGTGACTTGTGATGACTTTGGGAGATTTAAAAGCTTTTGCAAAGGGTTTCCAAGTGCCCATGCAAGTGATGTTTATTCTGACCGATGGATGGGAGGTTTGTGAGAATGAGGGAGCCCGTCACTGACCTATAGGTTTGACTTTGTGGATGAGCCTTTGAAGAACTAGGCACATGTTTCTGGGAATGGTGCCATCTTTTAACCTGACAGCTTAGCCGTCAGCTCACCTCTGTCTCTACCTTGGGAAGGCCAGTCGTGGCACTTTCTCCAGAAGCTCTTGCCAAGTGGCACTGCTAAGGCAGTGGGGTTATTAAAGAGTGAGTAAAGATTACATCTCCAACAGAAAAAGTCAGCTTTCTAACACACTTCCGACAGATTCTGCCAAACGTGCTGTTGCTAGAATTTTCTGTTTTTTGTTTCAGATTTCCAACATCTACAGAATTTTGTTTTTCACATAATGTGGTCTGGCATTACAGGGTGTAATACTAAGCAAAATGTGTCAGACATCTCAACTTGCAGCTGTGACAGAAAGCCAAGTTCTGCCTATTCATGTCTTCATACAGTCTTTATTTCCACAAGTCGGTTCTTGCAAGTCCTGTCCAATGTTTATCCTTAACATTACCAAGTCAGATTAAACTGGTCAGTTAGCTGAGACC
Organism: Chiloscyllium plagiosum; assembly: GCF_004010195.1. Lineage (NCBI taxonomy): Eukaryota > Metazoa > Chordata > Chondrichthyes > Orectolobiformes > Hemiscylliidae > Chiloscyllium > Chiloscyllium plagiosum. Next base: position 96,355,274 of record NC_057712.1, read on the forward strand.
TTCCTATTCACACATCAGCAGCTTAACAAAGTAGTGATTGCATTTTATTGGCTTCTGTCTGTTTCAGGAGCTTGGTAGGCACTATAAAAATGCAAATTCCTTCTAGGTATCTGTAATGAGTTTTTTATTTTAAGCTCTCTATACATAACTATGTAGGATAACATTCCTATACTTCTAGTCATGTACTAAAACCTTGTTCTCTATTTCAATACAGGATGCAGTGAGAATGATGCTCACTCATGGAAATATGCAACTTAAGGAGCTAGAGAAAATGCTTCAATTAGCCAAATAAAGAAAAAAAAAGCAGAGATGGTTAAGATTTTCCAGAACACTTACATGGACCCGCTGATACCTGTTCGGAACATCTATTCTGGGCTTTGAAGAAAGTCTTCCATCAATTTGCCAGTAGTGATTCCGTCACGTCACTTACAATGAAACTGTTAGAATGAATTAAAGTTGCATTTTCCAGCAAATTGATTTTAAGATGTTTGGGTAATATTATATGATTCATGGTGTGTAAGATCAAAATGTAACATTTTGGAAAGTGAATGTAATGAAATACACTGGAATAGGCTATAGACTACTTTGTGACCCGTATAACCTCTTTACAGTTGGGTGCAGTTAATCATTGAAGATATCCAGCTTATGAAAGGCTGCTCCTTTTGTAGTATTTACATAAACAAAGTCTAAGCACTGGTTTCTTGTACTGTTTGGGAGAGTAAAGAAAGTAATTGTATAAATTGTAATTATGCAGTGAAAATTTCACTTCGTGTTAAGTGCAGTGATTTTCAGACGAATTCTCCCACTTGGATCCTTATTTGGTGTCAGTTATCACTGCCTGTTTATGAACACACTTACTTACTCGAAGTGGAACACACTGAAAGGTCACTGGAATCGAAACATTAACTTTGTTTTTCTTCCCGCAGATGCTGCCAGACCCACTGAGTTTCTCCAGCACTTCTTGTTTTTGTATCTCCAGTAGTTGCAGTTCTTTGTTATATTATACTGTTGCTGTTTTTAAAATGTTGAGGCTCTGTTTATCCACAACCATTTTTCATGGGTAGTCTGAAAGATATTTGTGATTATACGGAGGCCACTAAGAGGGTATATTATTTAAAAGAAATGCTTAAAGTAAAAATATTAGTGTTTTATTAGTGTCTATGATTTATTGCCCAAGCTGAGGCTGTGGGATTGTGACTGGTCTGGCTGCAGTGGGCTGGGGATGGAGAATGAAGTGTGAAAGGGCAGCAGTGGCAGGGGATTCATTCGCGATGGGTGTTTCTATGGCCGTAGATGTGACTACAGGATGGTACGTAGTTTCCCAGGCGACTTTACCTCTAAGCTGTGAGGTGTCATACAGGGCCAACTGGCATGCCAATATTGACTTCTTCCTTCAAAAGCTGCTGCTGAATCGTGCTCCGAAGTGCCGGTCTCAATATCGTGGATAAGCTGCAGAGAAAGCATTCTACAACACCATTTCATGGTCCATGTTGGGACTAATGAGATAGGAAGAGAGAGAAATGAGGTCCTCAAAGCAGATTTTAAGGAACTACAAAGGATTACTTCATGCCATGCAATAGTGAGGATAATAACAGGAAAAAAAGAACAGATAAACACGTGACTGGAGAAATATTACAAGAGGGAGGTCTTTAGATTCCTGAGGCATTGAGACCATTTCTGGGGGAGGTGGGACCTGTACAAGTTGGACAGGTCACACCTGAACAGGAATAGGGTCAACATCTTCGCAGGGAGGTTTGCGAATGCGGTTGGGGTGGATTTAAAATAGATTGGCTGCAGGATGGGATTCTCACAAGTAGTTCAGAGCGAAAGCAATTTGAGATGGAATTAGAAGTTGAAATGCCAGTGTATGAGTCTGGAAGGCAAAGGTAGCATAGTTAGACAAGATAGGAATGATTTTAGCAAGTCTGACTGAAATATATTTCAATGGAAGGAGCCTAAGGATTAAGATAGACAAGCTGAGGGCTTAGGTAGGCACATGGGTGTATGATATTTTGCTACAATCAAGATTTGGTAGAAAGATAGGTGGAATTAGCAGCTTAACAATTCTGGTTTTAGAATATTCAAATGGGATAAGAGTGGATATTGAGTGGGTATCAATATTGGTCCATAAATCAATATAGCAATGAGAAGGGGGGATATCTTGGAAGGATCATAAAATTAAATCATATGGGTAGAGGTAAAAATAAAAAAATAGGAATAAACATGGTTTTGGGTGTGTGCCATTAGCCCCAAAACAGCTAGTGAGTGATTGTGAATCAAATAGAGAGAGAAATTGTGAAAATAATAAGTCAGTAATAGGTTATCTTAACTGTTCAAAAATTAACTGGGATTGTTTTACTGTGCAAGATTTGGAGGGAGAAAAAATCTTAAATGGCATCCAGGTGAACTTTTTTTTTAACCAGTCCCTAGCCCCACGTGGGAGGGGGCAGATCTGAACTTAATATTTGGAACTCACCTCAGGCTGGAGAAAGGTGTTTCGGTAGGAGACTATATCCACGAGAATGGCCACAAATCAGATTTAGGATAATTATGGGAAGGGATAAGGATTGACCCAGAATAAAAATTCTAAACTGGGGCAAGGCTAATTCTACTAAGGTACAATTTGATCAGAGTTGACTGGGACATCTACTTACAGGTAATATTGAGAGTAGTAGGTGGCATTAAATGAGAAAATATTCTCATAAAGACAGGGTGGAACCAAGACTGAAGAATCCTAGTTGTTAAAGGACATAAAGATTAGGATTAAGAAAAAAAAGAGAAGCTAATGACAGATAGTAATGGCACAATACTGCAGAATCCCTTGAGGAGTACAGAAGTACTGGGGATAACAAAGAAGAATTTAGGGAAGCGAATTTCGAAATGTGAGAAACATGGATGAGGAAAATAAAAACAAAGGAAAACCTTAAGAGGTTTTTAAAATATGTGCAAGAATTTGAGGTCTTATGGTGCAGTAGTAGTGTCCATAACTCTGGAGAAGAACAGTACAGTACAGGAACAGGCTCTTTGGCCTACCATGTCTTCCATGATGCTATCGTAAACTAATTCCATCTGCCCACACAATCCATATCCCGCTACATCCTGCCTGTTCATGTGTCTGTCCAAATGTCTCTTAAACTTTGCTCTAATTTCTGTTTCTACCACCTCCTCTGGCAGCATAGACCACCCTCTGTGGAAAGAAAACTTTCCACGCATCTCTAAAAACTTACCCCCTCTCACCTTAAAACTTTGCCGTCTAGTATTTGACATTTCCACCACGGGAAAGAGACTCCAACTATCTATCCTAAGCATGCCTCTCATAATTTCATATACTTGTATCAGGTTAACCCCTCAGCCTCCAACACTCAAGCAAAACAATCCACATTTATTCAACTTCTTGGGTAGTGTTGTAGAACATCAGGACCTAGGAGTTCAGGTACACAATTCATTGAAGCTTGCATCATGTATAGACAGGATGGTTAAAAGGGCATTTGGCACACTTACCTTCATTGCTCGGTCTTTTTAATAGAGAAGTTGGGAAGTAATGTTTTGAGGTTGTACAGGACCTTGGTGAGACTTCTGGAGTACTGTGCCCAGTTTTGGTCATCCAGTTATAAGAGGGATATTACCAAGCTGGAGAGGGTACAGAAGACATTCACCAGAATGTTGCCGGGTATGGAAGATTTGAGTTACGAAGAAAGGCTTGATAAACTAGGACTTTTTTCACTGTAATATAGGAGATTGAGAGGTGACCGTATAGAAGTTTTTAAAATAACAGGAAGTATAGATAGAGTTAATGGTAACTGTCTTTTCTCTAGGATGGGGGATTTCAAGACTAGGGGGCACATTTTTAAGGTGAAAGGAGAGAGATTTTAAAAAGACATTGGGGCACTTTTTTTACACAGAGGGTGGTCCATGTGTGAAATGAATTCCCAGAGGAAGTGGTGCATGTGGATACAATTGCAATGTTTAAAAGACATTTGGATAAGTATACGAAAAGGATAGGTTAGGAGGGATGTTGGCCATGAGCAGGCAGGTGGGATTAGTTTAGTTTGGGATTATGGTTGGCAACTGGTTGGACCAAAGGGTTTGTTTCCGTGCTATATGACTCTAATACACTCCAATTCAGGCATCATTCTAGTAATTCTCTTCTGCACCCTCTCCAAACCTCCACATTCTATAGTGTAGTGACCAGAACTGCCCACAGTACTCCAAATGTGGCCTGAATAAAGTCTTAGAGTTGCAACATGACTTGCTCATTTCTATACTCAAGACCAATGAAGGCAAGCATGCCATAAGCCTTCTTTGCCAGCTTATCAACTTGTATTGCCACTTCCAGGGAGTTATGGACTAACACCCTAAGATCCCTCTGTATATCAATACTCCAAAGGGTCTGCCATTTACAGTGCATTGTATATTTCCTCTTGCATTTGACATCTCAAAATGCATCACCTCACAATTGTCCAGATTAAATTCCATCTGCCATAACTCCACCAATTTCTATGTCATCTGCAAACTTACTAATCAGATCACCAATATATCAATTGATATATAACAGAGGTCCCAGCACTGATCTTTACGGTTCACCACTGATCACAGACCTCCAGTCAGAAAAGCATTCTGCTACAACTACTCTGTCTTTTATGGCCAAATCAAGTTTGTATCCAACTTGCCAATTCACCATGGATTCCATGCAATTTAATCTTCTGGACAAGCCTACCATGACAGACCTTGTCAAATGCTTTAGTAAGTTCCATTTAGACAATATTCACTGCCCTATCCTCATCAATTATCTTTGTCACTTGCTCAAAAAACTCAATCAAGTTTGTGAGACAAGGCCACCACTGCATAAAGTCATGCCAACTAACCCTAATAAGTCTATTCTTCTCCAAATGCAAGTAAGTACTGTCCCAAAGAATCTTCTCCAACAATTGCCCTACCATTGATGTAAGGCTCAGTGGCTTATAATATCTTAGATTATCCCTATTTCCCTCTTGAACAAAGGGACAACATTGGCCATTCTCCAGTCCTCTGGGATCTCTCCTGTGGCTAAAGAGGATGCAAAGCTTCTGTCAAGGTCTCAGCAATCTCCTTCCTTGCCGCCTTCAGTATCCTGGAATAGATCCCATCAGGCCCTGGGGAATTATTTTTAAAGATACTGAACACCTCCTCCTTAATATATCAACATACTTTAGAGTATCAACAACCCCTCGTTACACTTATCATCATCCATGTCTTTCTCCTTGGGTGAATATGGATTTGAAGTACTCATTAAAGACCTCATCCACTTCCTCTAGCTGCACACATAATATGTTCATGAGTGGGCCTACAGTTTCCCTAGTTACCCTCTTGCTCCTAACATGTGTATTAAGTGCCTTGGGATTCTCCCGAATCCTAGTTTCCAAGGACATTTCATGGCCCATCCAACTTTCTTGTTTAAGTTGTTTTCTGTTTCCTAAATCTTACATGTACTCCTTTTAATGCTATATTTTTGACTAAACTTAGAACATCCCCATCACTCAAGGTTCCTCAATCTTGCCATCCTTATATTTCATCCTCACAGGAAGATGCTTGTCCTGAGCTTTAGTCATAGAGATGTACAGCACAAAAACAGACTCTTCGATCCAACTTGTCCATACCAAACAGATATCCTAACCCAATCTAGTCCCATTTGCCATCACTTGGCCTATATTCCTCTAAACCCTTCCTATTCATTTACCCATCCAGATGCCTTTTAAATGCTGCATTTGTGCCAGCCTCCACCACTTCCTCTGGCAGCTCATTCCATACATGCACCACCCTCTGTGTGAAAACGTTGCTTCTTTAGGTCCTTTTTATATCTTTCCCCTCTTACCTTAAAACCTATGCCCTCTAGTTCTGGACTCCCCAACCCCAGGGAAAAGACTTTCTCTATTTTATCCTATCCATGCCCCTCATGATTCTATAAACCTCTATAAGGTCATCCCTTAGCCTCAGCCACAGCCTATTCCATCTCTCCCTGTAGCTCAAATCCTCTAACCCTGGCAACATCCTTGGAAATCTTTTCTGAAGCCTTTCAAGTTTCACAACATCTTTCCGATTGGAAGGAGACCAGAATTGTATGCAATATTTCAAAAGTGGCCTAACCAACCTCTTGTACAGCCGCAACATGACTTTCCAACCCCTGTACTCAATACTCTGACCAATAAACACTATCCTATCTACTTGCAACTCTCCTTTCAAGGAACTATGAACTTGCACTCCAAGGTCTCTGTTCAGCAACACTCCCTAGGACCCTACCATTAAGTGTACAAGTCTTGCTAAGATTAGCTTTTCCAAAATGCTGAACCTCACATTTATCAAAACTAAACTCCTTCTGCCACTCCTCAGCCCATTGTCCCACTTGATAAAGATCCCATTGTAATCTGAGGTAACCTTCTTCGCTGTCCACTACATCTCCAATTTTGGTGTCATTTGCAAACTTGCTAACTCTACTTCCTGTGTTCACACCCAAATCATTTATATAAATGATGAAAAGTAGTGGACCCAGCACCAATCCTTGTGGCACTTCACTGGTCAAGGACTTTCACATATCAGATGTGGATTCACCTTCAAGCTGCCCCAATCCAGTTCCTGCCTCATATTGTTTTAATTAGCCTTCTCCACATTTAGCACCTTTACTCAAAGTCTAGTCATCTCCTTTTCCATATCTATCTTAAAACTTACAGAATTATGATCACTATTGCCAAATTTCTGACTGAAACTTTGATCACCTGGTCAGGCTCTATTCCCAAAATAAGGTCAACTATGGCTGCATCCCCAATTGGACAATCTACATATTTTTCAAGAAACCCTCCTGAATGTACTGAACAAATTCTGCCCATTTAAGCCTTTGGCTCTAAGGGAGACCCAGTGAATATTGGGAAATTCAAATCACCCACTACAATCCTATTGTTTTGTTTTTACATATTAACATAATCTGCTTATGTATCTGTTCCTATAATTGCCCCTCTATTGGGAGGCCTACGATATAACCCCATCATATTGATTACAACTTTCCTATTCTGGAGTTCTACCCATATTGCCTCGGTGGATGATTTCTCCAAGATGTCCTCTTTTAATACAGCTGTGATATTTTCCTTAATCACTAATGCAACTCCCACATCTTTTTTACATCATCTCTATCACTCCTGAAACATCTAAACCCCAGGGCAGCCAGTTCTTCCCTTCTTGGAATCAGGTTTCTGTCATGTCTACAACATTGTGATCCCATGTACGAATCAAGGCTCTAAGCTCATCTGCCTTATCTGTTATACGCCTTGCATTAAAACTTCAAACTGCCAGTCCTGGTGTGTTCATTAACCTGGTCCCATCTGTTGTTCCCTCTCGACTTACTTGATTTAGCCCCTCTCTTCCAGCACTCCACATGCTGGCCTACTGCTCTGCTTCCCCCACCCCCAACCCTGCTATATTTGTTTCAATCCTCCTGAGTATATTAGCAAACACTTTCAAGGCTATTTGTATTCCTCCAGTTCAGACGCAACCCTTCCTTCTTGTCCAGGGCTCACCTGCCCTGGAAGAGATCCCAATGATCCAGAATATCTGAATCACTCCCTCCCACACCAGCTCCATAACCACACAATAAACTGTATTGTCGTCCTATTTCTGGCCATACTAGCACGTGGCACAGTAGTAATCTGAAGATTGCAATTCAATAAGTTATGCTTTTCAACTTCCTGCCTAACTTGCCAGATTCTGTTTGTGAGACCCTATCATTCTTTCAGCCTATGTCATTAGTAGCAAAAAGGATCATGACCTCTGGCTGCTCACCCTCCCACTTCAGAATATCCGGTGCATGCTCAGAGGTTGGGCTCAAGTCCCACCTGCCAAAGAGCTGTATCATAATAGGCAACATGGTGTCCAGAGGTTAGCACTTGCCTCACGGTGCTAGGGACCTGAGTTCAATTCCAGCCGTGGGCAACTGTGTGGAGTTTGTACATTGTCATTGTGGGTTTCGTCTGGGTGCTCTTTTTTAAATAAGGAGACAATGTTAGCAGATGCCTAGTCCTCTGATATATCACCTGTGACCACACAGGATTTGAAGGTTATTACCAAGGGCCAGATGATATTTCCTCTTTTGCCTCCTTCAACTGGATATTATGCAACTCATCAGTGCTGCAATCCAAAAATGTGCAGGTTAGGTGAATTGGCTGTGCTAAAATTGTCCATAGTGTTAGGGATGTGTCAGTTAGATGCATATGTAGAGTAATAGGGTATGGGAATGTGTGTGGTTGGGTTACTCTTCGGACGCTCAGTGTGAACTTGTTGGGCCAAATGGAATGTTTCCGAACTATAGGGATTCTATGATAACATCTGAATGGATTGAGTAAAATAGCTATAAAGAGCAAGAAAATGAGTAGGGTCTATTAGGAACGGACCATTGAGATAATCTGTAAGTGAACACATAAGATGTGAATTCAGACTTCCATTAATAATGTGTTGGTCTTCAAAATGGAAAAGGACCAGCCAGATACAGATATTACAGTGATGGCCTGTGAAATATTAGATGAAATAAACTTGGAGAGTGAGAACTATTAATTTCTGAAATGTTTAACAAAATTTTTAAAAATTAAGAGCAAAATAAAACAAAAATTAAAATGAACAAAAATTTTGTTTGTTTTGTATTTTAGTTAAGAAATTAAAAGATTTTTAAAAATCTGGAATTAAGAGTCTAATGATGACCATGAAACCATTGTCAATTGTCAGAAAACCCCATCCGGTTGACTAACGTCCTTTAGGGAAGGAAACCACCATCTTATCTGGTCTGGTCTTCATCTGGCTCCAGATCCACAGCAAAGTGGTTGACTCTTAATTGCCCTCTGGACAATTAGGGACGGGCAATAAATGCTGGTCTAGCCAGCGATGCCCACATCCTGCAAATGACTGAAATAAAAGCCTTAAAAATGATCTGTAGGTTCAGCTGAGTTGCATGATATCCAGTTGAAGGAGGCAAAAGAGGAGATATCATGGGGCCCTTGGTAATAACCTTCAAATCCTGTCTGGGTACAGGTGAGATACCAGAGGGCTAGGCATCTGCTAACATTGTCTCCTTATTAAAAAAGAAATATAGGGTTAGATCAGAAAATGACAGGTCAGTCAGTATGACCTGAATAGTGGGAAAGATATTAGAAAGAATTGTGACAGGCAGCATAGATCTACACTTGGAAAGAGATAGATTAATCAGGGTTAGTTAGCATAGGCTTGTGAAGAGAATGTTTTGACAAATTTGGCCAAATCAGGGTAATGCACCTAATGTGGTGTACATGGATTTCAATAAAGCTTTTGATAAGGTCCCTCGTGGCAAACTGATCACAAAAGTAAGAACCTACAGATTTCAAGGTAAAGTCACATACTGGATCTAAAATTGTCTTAGAGGTAGGAAGCAGAGGTCGGTAGTCAAAGGCCATTTCTAACGGCAAGCCTGGTTCCATTAGTGTTTTGCAGGGCTCATTGCTGGGGCCTTGCTGTTTGTGGTGTACATTAATTATTTGGTCTTAAATGTCTGATCAAGAAGCTCGCGAATGAGACGAAAATTGGTAGGATGGTAAATAAGAGCATAATTGTTAACCGCAGGAAGATATTAATGGACTGGTCAGAACAATGCCAAATGGAATTCAATTCAGAACTGTGTGAGGTGATGCACTTGGGAAGACTAAAAAGGCAACTGATTACAGAGGAACTGTATCTGAACGAGATGGGCGGGCACTATTTCGTTTGGATAATTGATTATTCGGATAATCAATCTTAGCTTAAACAGGGGAAGCCATACTGATCTAATGCTGTGCTCTACCAGAGAATTTGTTTAAATCTATCATTTTAATGAGTCTGCCATTTAAACAAATTAATCTTTGCAGTCTGCAAATTACAGGTTAAAATGTGAAGAACTAAACCCTTTCCATGAAATCCCAGCATTAAACAAGGTCCCAAACAGCTTCAATGATTGCAAGACCATTGACAGTATCAGTTTCCGGGAAAGATGGAAACCCCTCCCCGCACATGCATTTACGTTCTCAGCCTTTTTTTTTAATGAACGGCTGGGTAAAGTGCCAGGATTACTGTAAAACACTTACGTTTGTGAAGGGCTATGTAACAACCCTTACCTAAAAAACATCCAGTTGGTGATGCTTCAGCTGCTTGCGTTTCTTCATTTTTGCCAACATTTTCCCATCTTCTTCAGTACAGGGAAATAGAATACACTTACCTCTTTGATGTAACGTTTTTGCAGGACCTTGAAATCTTCTTCGGATCATCCAATACTTGGATAATCGAGGTTCCTTTGTATACTGAATGGTAGGTACCTGAAAAGTACTGAAGATCAAGGACAGCCTGATGTTCATAGCCGCAAATCCCTGGAGATAGCAGGGCAGACAGATGAGCTGGTTGAGAAGGCATACGGGAATACTTGCCTTCATTAGCCAAGGTGTAGAAGACAATAGGAAGGTGGTTATGCTGGAACTGCATATATAAATCACAGCATAGGCAACAAGTGGAGTACTGCATCCAGTTCTGGACACTGCATTATAGGAAGGATGTGATTGCACAAGACAGGATGCAGAGCAAACTCACCAGAATGCTGCCTGCGCTTTGGCATTGTTTTCCGTGGAGCTGCAAAGGTTGAGAAGGGACCTGATGGATGTGTCTAAAATAATGAGGGACAGAGATAGGTTGTATATGTCAGCACTTTTTCCATTAGTGGAGGAGTCAATTAGCAGGAAATATAGATTTAAGGTAAGAGATAGAGGCTAAGAGGAGATTTGTGGAGAATTCTTTTTTCACGCAGAGGGTAGTGGGAATCTAGAACTCACTACCTGAAAGAGTGGCTGAATCAGAAACTCATTATATTTAAGTAGTATTTATACAGTCACTTGTATTGCTATTGCTTTCTGGGGGCCAAGTGCTGGTAAATGAAATTAGTGTAGTCAGATCTTTGTTGACTGGTGTTGACATGACAGACTGAAAGGCTTCCTTCTGCGCTGTTAGCATCCATGATTCTAATGACCAAGACACCTGAGGGCATGTTTGCCAATGTTGTTAAAATAAAAACTGGACAAGCAGGGGAATAGAAGTGCTAGCCTTGGATGTTTTGCCATGTTACAGATGCTAGAGAACCATAGGCAATTGTTTATATAAATGTAAGTTGTTGCAGTAATCGATCCTCAAGTCAATGTTACATTGAAATGAGAACTTTAAACAAATGTTGATTTATTTGTTTCTCTCTCTACATCCAAATTCACAGCAAAATTAAAAAAAACTTCTCCACAATTTATGTATTTTGTACAATCTGAAATTCATAGGGCTTCTTTAAAAAAATTATATTTTTAATAATACATTAAGTATACACAAGATCATGATATGGGTTGCTTCAGGGACCACGCCATGTAGACTTAAATAGGAATAAATGTAGAATGATTTCATGCAAAAACCTGGTTATGTTATTTGTTTTAAGAAAATACTGTTTTGAAGGAAGAAATTGGGAGCATTTTTTTCTCATTGCATATATAGAAATTACATAAGAAATTTATTATAGATGTTTCATCAACTTACAAGCAAGTAATAGATATGAGACAAACACTGTACAGTGTTTGAGCACAGTGGCTCAATCAGCTTTTCTGGCCTGTTTAAAATATCAACATAACGCTTGTCACAATACTGTATCTGCATGTTGCATCCAGCTGTTTACCTGACAGTGATGAGAGTTAAATTATTTGTTGATGTTGAGTGGGATGTTTGGACTGTTATAGATCCAAATAACTAACTTATCACTTGCAATATGGGTTGAAAGATATGGAAGCAAATTCAGCAAACATTGGTTTCTGGTGCAAAATGGATGGAACAAATGTCATCTGTATGAAACTGGACAGGTCTGATTGGGAATCAGATGCATATCTCCAGTGCATGCCTTAGGTATTTTGCTTGGCTCTTATGCTAAGCTGGCACACAGATCTGAGGTAGGTTTGAGTTATAAGGAGAGGCTGGATAGGCTGGAACATTTTCCCTTGTGCATCCAAGGCTGGTGGGTGACCTTATAGAGGTTTATAAAATAGTGAGGAGCATGGATAAAGTGAACAGCCAGAGTCTTTCTCCAAGGGTAGGGGAGTCCAAAGCTAGAGGGCATAGGTTTGAGGTGAAAGGGGAAAGCTTTAAAAGAGACCTGAGTGGCACATCTTTCACACAGAGGTTGGTGCATCTATGGAATGAGCTGTAGAGGAAGTGTTAGAAGTGAGTACAATTACAACATTTAAGTAGGTACATGAATAGGAAAGGTTTAGATGGATATGGGCCAAATGCAGGCAAATGGGACCAGTTTGGGATACCTAGTTGGCATCAGACCAAAGGGTCTGTTTCTGTGCTGTATGACTTTATGACTCTAAGTGGGAAACAGGGAGGTATGGTAAGTAGAGACCAAACTGGCATTCATTTGGACTATTATTTGTGATGCTTGAATTATTTCAGCTTCTTCTGGCTTCACAGAAATGCAACTAAACCAGTGTCCTACCTGTTTGTGGCACGAGTTCGAGTTTTTAGTCCACTAATTACCCAGAACATATGAGGATCAAACTCAACAGGGTTGATGACCAATTTCATGTGGGGCCTGTCAACCAGCATTGGGATCTTTACTTGCAAGGCAGTGTGTTTAATGCTTGTTATAAATGAGGGAAGCATTGACTTCCAATTTGACAGCTCTTGCGCTGAGAAATAGTGAGTTCCAGAGAATTTGCACAAGGTTGAGTTTCATCCAATGATCTCTGAAGATGATTGTTTATTCTACTCAATCTTTAAATATTATAAATGTCTCACACAAATTTAGGAAATGTCCATGTTATTATTTCAACCATGATGTTGTGCATTATGCAGAAATCACAATACTAAATTGGTATAAAGAAGAGACAGTTTTACAATGAAGTCTTGCTATCCCGGAACATCACACACTCATCATGATCAAAATTATTTCTGTACAAAATGAACAAGACCTTTCAACATCAGTACTGTGACATACATTTACTACATTCATGGAATTTATTTTCTAAACAGCATTTTGTAGCTGTTGGGAGGTCAGTACTTCTAACTACAGGTTACTTATAAATTGAAATCCTTCGCAACATTAAGTTCTTCTTATTGCAAAAGTATGAGTAACTCATTGAATCTAAACTACAATTATTTGCACCTTGAGGATGTAAATTTTACCGACCAAATAACATAATTAACCACTGCACTTGTGTGTTTTATCATTTGTAAACTAAATAAAGCAAGCAAAATATTAATATCTCCTGGTTAATGAAAAAGTTATCATTTTGAAGATTAGTATCAGACACTATATCATCAAAATATTTGCAACTTCTATCGTTATTTTAGTTCCATTTGCTGCTTGGCCACCATTTCAGTGATCAACCACAGTTGGCAAAATTATTAATTTTTGTAGCAATTGTGGCAACAAATAACTTTGACAATAATAAACAGGGCTACAAATTTAGGAAAGCACATACCTGCAATTGTTAAACCTAATGTTCTAAACAACCTGTTCAGAAATGTTATTACATACTTCTGGAGCAGGAGGAACTTGAACATGAGTCTCCCTGTCCAGGGATTTGGAAACTACCATTGCGTCACAAGTGGGCCCCCTGCTATTGCCAAATTGTGAAATATGGATATCTGGTAAGACTATTTAGTACTGCAGGTTTTCAGAATGGTGATAAAGCAATGAGTATGCTCATGATCCTGCACATTCCCTCTTTATGGTTATCAAGTAGGTCTAACTTTTATTAAGTTCCATTTATACAGTAATGTTTTGGCTGCCATAAAAGCTCAGCAGGCCCCTTAGACATTGACTTCACTCTGACCTGTTTCAGCTCCCTCCCTCTTCCTGGAATGCCACAGCACCACTCACATTGAGACCTAACCTGAATATTCTACTTCTCAATGTTGTGGGTGACAGATTCTGGCTGGTTCAACACGCGTACCATTTCTTAATCCAAAGACGGAAAGCAATAATGTGGGAAACCTAACATTTTAAAATGCACTTCATTAAACGCTCGTATTATTGATATTTTACAAAAAAAAAATTCATTTACACTATTACTAGAGTTTCTCTAATTCAATAGTAACAATGTTGAAACATTTCCTCTGATACTATCCCGATGGCTTGACATCCTTTCTTTCCCCTTCAGAAAATAAAAATATTAGAGAAATCCTATTTGGAAACTCATCATCCACAGTGCCAGGAGTGGGGAGATGGTAGTCAAGCAGTAATATCACCAGTGCAGTAATCCAGAGACTCAGGTATTCCTCTGAGGACATGGGTTCATATCTCACCGTGGCAGCTTGTGGAATTTAGTTCAATTTAACAAAATCTAGATCTAATCTCAGAAAAGATGTTCATAAAACTATCATTGGGTTTTGTCAAAATCATTTTTTAAAGTCATTCATCGCGAGCGAGGCCAGCATTTATTGCCCATTCATAATTGATAAGTCAAATCACATTTCTGTAGGTCTGAAGTCACAGACCTGTGACTGTAAACCAGACCAAGTAAGGATGGCAGATTCCTTACCTAAAGGACATTAGTGTACAGATAGGCTTTTCTGACAATCAACAATTGTTTCATGGTCATCATTGGACCCTTCATTTCAGATTTTCATTGATTTCAAATTTCAACATGGATGGATTTGTACCCCGGTCCACAGAACTTTACCTGTGTCTCTGGATTTAGCCTCCTCACCTCCCATAAATCCCCACTCTTTCAAATCATTAATATCCTTCAGAGAAGGAAATTTGCTGTGCCTTTCTGGTCTGGCCAAATATATATAAATGTGGCTGACTCTTAACTGTCCTGAAATGGTCAAGCAAGCCACTCAATTCAAAGGCAATGAGGGATGGGAAACAAATACTGGCCTTCCAACAATGTCCACATCCCACAATAGATTAAATTCTAAAAAGTTAGTGTTAGTAATTTATAGCAAAGAGACTTTGAAATCAATTGAGCCAAAGAAAAAATGTATGCAATAATCCAAATCTGTGTACAGGGCACATTTTAAAAAGTTGGTTATTTTACTGTTAAATCTTTAAATCTACTTTGAGCTGCTGCCTAATCTGTTATACATTAACCTATGGATGACTGAGATCAGATACATTGTAAATGCTGGAAAACAGAAAAACTATAATGTTATCAAATCTCAACCACTATCCCCTACCCCCACCACACAGTGGAATTTGTGGAATGAAAAATCCTCTTCTGGTTGGTTCTCAACTTGGTTGATTCACCTGTACATGAGTCACGTGAAGCAGAAATCTCCACAGAAATTTCTGGCCACTTATATCCGTGATTACATCCACTTTAAATTCACCTCATTATATTCTGTTTGTCACAGTGTGCGATGGACTTGCCAGAATCTAACAGCAGTAACCATATGTCAGTGATTATCTTGTGCATTTAGTCAATCAATTTTAAACAACTTCTAATTTATGCATATTCAAATACAAAATATTAAATGTAATTCTCTTCATTTTCAAATTATAATATTTGTCATGTGCATTTTCTTAAAATTCTCTGAGCCCATATTAAACCTGTGAATAGCACTAATGCTGACATACACAATGTGCAACATTTAATCTGCCATGGTACAATGTAAAAGGAATGTAATTAGAATATATTTGTTTGCAACACTTTCCAAGAGTAATAATTTACTAACTTTTGCTATACAAAGCTGTAAGGGTCTATCAGTGAATTTATTTCATGCTTAGTTTTGACAAACATAAAGTATAACCTATTTTCTAACGTTACAGGGAGGACCTAAAATAGAGTGTCGAAAGGTTGAATCTGTGGCTTGAGACCAACAAATGTAAAACAACAGTATGCAATTTTAAAAATACAAGTCTCCTGTACAGTGGAAGCCCACATACACTTGTTATGTTAATTTTTATGTGCTACTCTCCGGCTAAGAATATTGTGTCAGTTATTATTGCCATAGGTGATATGTTCCTTGATAGGAAGGAGTGTCTTTCACTGGAATTGCTAGCTATCTTTCTGCATTTTAGTCCTAAGTTTCTGTAATTCTTCTTCTAAGCTTTTAATCTGCTCCAGCAAAGCGACTTTATCCTGATGGGCCTTCTGATCAGCTTGACATCTTGCTTCCTCAATCTTCCTCTCATACCACTTTTCCATCTGTGTGGAAACTGCCTCAAAAAAATATTGTGTGATTTCAAGCACAGGCACGCTCTCCTTAACTACTGTGCGAGGTTGTTCCATGCATTGTCCAGTAGAAAGCAACGTACTGCTCTGTTGTTGTCTATGCCTTCCACTGAGAGATTTTTTTGTCTGGGTGCTTTTGCTTTGATTGTGTCCCCGAACTGGATGAACAGTCACTGC
Organism: Chiloscyllium plagiosum; assembly: GCF_004010195.1. Lineage (NCBI taxonomy): Eukaryota > Metazoa > Chordata > Chondrichthyes > Orectolobiformes > Hemiscylliidae > Chiloscyllium > Chiloscyllium plagiosum. Next base: position 96,371,671 of record NC_057712.1, read on the forward strand.
TTGGTCCGTTTTCACAACTGATGTTTCACTAGAAGTCTGAAACTTAACATGACCAGATTTTGGCAAAGGCTGCTCCACGGGTGATAGGTCTTGGGGTGTTTTAGAAGGGGGAGCAGAACAAATGCTCCTTTCCTTTGGTCGAACAGCTGGAAGAGAAGTTGCTTGGGCAGTGGTTGAGGAGGAATTAGGAGTAGTCAATACCAATTGTGTTGCTCCTGCAGAAACCACAATATTACAAATGACAAGCATGTTCTTTCATAAAGTGTATTTTACTAATCTAAATAAGGCATCTCTTACAGAAATTGATTATTATCATTCTACACAATTTAATGAATATATGGAGAAAACAAGAATATGCTTTTGCTTCTATCGTAATCTACTTGACATATCTCTCTAAACTGAGAGTTCTCCGAAACTAAGAAGTAATTACTGCACCAGAGAGGAAATGTCACCCTTGCACTAAACAAAATTTATTCCCTTTTCATAAGAGCTCAGCTTGTCCTTCCATATTTCTTTAAAACCAATGCAGAAGAGTTTGATCGCTTTGATGTGAAACACAATTACATGGAATCCTTAAGGATTCCTGGTGCTTTATAGAGTGGAGTCAGGCATCATGACAGCAGAGGGGGAAAAATTTGGGATGGAAGCTATTTCTGTAATTTCTTCACCCTTTTGGAAATAAGAGAAAGGAAACCCTTTTCCTAGCTGCAATGCCTCCTTCCAGATGTTAGTTGCAGGGAAAGTATGGGATGGAAGTAGGAGGTGATTGTGAGTCCCAATTAAAATTCTGACAGAAACAGTTCTTAAATGGTTAGCAGTAAATACCCTAGAAGGAAGCAAATACACATACTGCTATGATTCATTCAGACACAGGAATCACATGATTCAGAGTTTCCCAGATTAGGAACAAGTAAGAGATCCATATCTTCAATCATGTCATGACTATAGAGTATTGCTCCAATATACTATATGCTGCATTAGGCGGGCACAATCTCCAATTACGTAAATTATTGTGTTCCTGAGTTCAGATGAATATTTGACAGGATCCGACTGCTGGAAAGAAACACTCACCCACTCTATACCAAGCAATACCTCTGCTGGAACTCCTGGACCGGTTATGAAACTTTATAGTTCCTGCTATATGCTTCCATTCCTCACTGTTCAAAGAACAATTCCAACAATGGCACATTCTAGTCGTTACCCAGTCCTCCAGTTTCATCCATTGAGATATGATTGCGTCTTATAAAGATCATCTGCCTTTACGATTGAATTGTAAAAGACCAAGATATACAGACTGGGGCTGTTTTCTCTGGAGCGTCAGAGGCTGAGGGGTGACCTTATAGAGGTTTACAAAATTATGAGGGGCATGGATAGGGTAAATAGGCAAAGTCTTTTCCTTGGGGGAGGGGAGTCCAGAACTAGAGGGCATAGGTTTAGGGTGAGAGGGGAAAGATATAAAAGAGACCTAAGGGGCAACTTTTTCACACAGAGGGTAGTATGTGCATGGAATGAGCTGCCAGAGGAAGTGGTAGAGGCTGGTACAATTCCAACATTTAAGAGGCATTTGGATGGGTATATCAATAAGAAGGGTTTGGAGGGATATGGGCTGGGTGCTGGCAGGTGGGACTAGATTGGGTTGGGATATCTGGTCAGCATGGATGGGTTGGACTGGAGGATCTATTTCCATGCTGTACATCTCTATGACTCTATGGTTTGATTACACTATGATGGCCTATTTTAACAACCATTTGAAATATTTACTCTGAATGATTTGATGAATCTATCAGATGGTCCAAAAGGAACTATCAAAGTTATCACTTCTGAGAACATTTTCTTTTCAACAAAAGCCTGATATTTGTCCACAAATCGCAACTAAGTGGCGTTAGAAACCAAATTTTAGAAGAGAAGGAAACAATTAATTCAGATATTCACTGATTGCTTCCGATTACTAAAGGCAGAATTCATAGACTTTGTAGAATCCTTACAGTGTGGGAGCAGGCCATTCATCCCATTGAGTCCATATCAATCCTCCGAAGAGCATCCCACCCAGACCCACTTCCCTACCCTATCCTTGTAATCATGCATTTCCTACCCAACCTGCATATCCCTGAACACATATCAGCAATTTAGCATGGCCAATTCACCTCACCTGCACATTTGTAATAATTGTGCCAAGCTGCACCACTCCATGATTTTACTTACAATCCTCATTTTATCAGTAAAGGATGAAGATTTGTTTAAGCTGCTTCTGAAAAAAAGTTTTGCAAGATGTAACTCCATACCTTGCGGAATATCCTGTTGTCTGCCTAATACCTCATCTGGGGATTGGACTTTGGCATCTTCTGATCCGTCTAACAGACTATAAGGCTGTTGCGATTGTTCTTCTGCTTGCTGTGTAACAGGATATGTCTGGACAGTTCCGTGGTCCCTGCTGCTTAGAATGGTATCAGGATCTAGACTTTCTGACACATTTTCACTGGAGGGGGTTGCAGATTTTGATCGCAGTTCTCCTGATAACTTGAGCTCAAGATTTTGGAGCTTTGACATACACCAAGATTTCATATCATCCACCATTGAAGACTGCAAAGAAGATGGGAACAATTAAGCAGACTAAATTTGAGATCTGTTTTGTCAATTGAAGAAAGAGCACATCACAGAAACTAAGTAACAAATTATGGATAACCATCAGTTTCAATGCATAGTTTAACTGAAAACGAAAACCCTTCCACAACCATTTCCTCAGCTTTTCTGCGAAGGTTATAGAGGCAAGCAGTAACCCTCAAGAATTTACCAATCCCAATGTTTGACCACAATAATCACAGTCAGCGTAGTTTTCATTCTTTATGTTTAAATATAGTGATTTTAACATGGAGTAAGAATAATGAATGAAATATCCCTAAATGGTCACCTTGTCAATGTGGGAGAACAGGAAGACAACTATTCGGGATAATGCTAGAACAGTGAATAGGTTTAAGTGGATATTAAACACTGAAAAAGTAAATGCAACTTGGGTTTCCTGGAATGAAGGCAGGCTTGAGGCAATAACACTATTATCTCTCAAACAAGGAAGAAGGAAGGAAGACTTGACAAGATAATCCAAAATAGTAAAACAAGTGGACAAGGTAAATATCAGCCTTCTCAAATAAAAGGTGCAAAGGTGGCCTTTAGTAGAGCGATATGCTCTTCATGTTGGATATGGGGGATTAGGGAGAGTTTCATGTTACTGATGATTATGTCTGTAGGAGGTGTGTTTGGCTGTGAATCCTATCGTATTGCATGGATTAGATGGACTGGCAGTTAGAGGCAATGAGGAATTCACAGGAGCTAGGAAGTGGATGGCAGTTGCAGGGAAGGAGATAAACTGAAGATACAGTGGGCAGGCGAGTGACCTCCAGGAAAGGTTGGGGGGGGGGGGGTAGAGGCAAGTAGTGCAGGTATCTCCTGTGGCTATCTTCATCTTAAACATGAATTCTGTTTCGGAAAATGTATGGGGTGATGGACTGTCAGGGGAATGTAGAATGGACAGCCAGGTTTCTGGTACCAAGATTGGCTCTAATGAAATGAGAGTAATGCCAGGTTCCAAGCAATCGATTGGAAGGGGACTCTCTAGTGAGGCACAGACAGACAGTTCTGCAGCTGACATGAGATATTAGGATGGTGTGTTGCCTCCCTGGTGCCAGGATCAGGATATCTCAGAGAGGAAGCAGAATTTTCTCAAATGGGAGAGATACCAGCAGGAGGCACTTGTACCCTTTGGAACTAATGACATAGGAAGGGAAAAAGACGAGAGTCTGAGGAGAGAATATAGGAAGTTAGGCAGGAATTTAACAAGTAGGTCCTAGAGGGTATTCATATCCGGATTACTCCTGGTACCATCAGCTAGTGAGGGTAGGAATAGAAGGATAGAGCAGATGAATGCGTGGCTGAGGTGCTGGTGAAGGGGAGAAGTCACATTTTTTGGATTATTGGAATCTCTTAGAGTCATAGAGATACAGTAAACAGACCCTTCAGTCCAACTCATCCATGCCGACCAGGTTATCCTAAATAAATCTCGTCCCATCTGCCATATTTGGCCCATATACCCCTGAATCCTTCACATTCATATAACCATCCAGATGCCTTTTAAATGTTGTCATTGTACCAGCTTTCACCACTTCCTCTGGCAGCTCACTCCATACATGTACCACCCTCTGTGTGAAAAAGTTGCCCCTTAAATCCTTTTTAATTCTTTCTGCCCTCACCATAAACCTATGCCCTCTAGTTTTGGACTCTCCCACTCCGGGGATAGATCTTGTCTACTGACTATATCCATGCCCCTCATAATTTTATAAACTTCTAGAAGGTCACCCCTCAGCCTCGGACGGTCCAGATAAAACAGCCCCAGCCTATTCAGCCTCTCCCTGTAGCTCAAATCCTCCAACCTCAGCAACATCCTTGTAAATCTCTTCTCAATCCTTTCAAGTTTCGCAACATCCTTCCTATTGCAGGGAGACCAGAATTGCATGCAGTATTCCAATAATGGCCTAAATAATGTCTTGTACAGCTACAACATGGCCTCCCAACTCTGATACTCAATGCACTGACCAATAAAGGCAATCATAATAAACACCTTCTCCACTATCCTGTCAACCTGTGACTCCATTTTCAAGGAACTATGAACCTACACTCTAATGTCTCTTTGCTCAGCAGCACTTCCCAGGACCTTAACATTAAGTGTGTAAATCTTGCCCTGATTTGCTTTTCCAAAATGCAGCACCTCACATTTATCTAAATTAAACTTCATCTGCCACTCATTGGCTCATAGGCCCATCTGATCAAGATCCCATTATACTCTAAGGTAACCTTCTTCTCTGCCCACTACACCTCCAATTCTGGTGCCATCTGCAAACTTACTAACCATACCAACTATGTTCACACCCAAGTTATTTATATAAATGATAAAAAGCAGTGGACCCAACACCAATCCTTATGGTACACTGCTGAGCACAGGCCTCCAGTCTGAAAAACAACCCTCCAGCACCACACACTGTCTTCTACCATCGAGCCACCTCTGTATTCATAGGACTAGTTCTCCCTCTATTCCGTGTGATCTAACCTTGCTAACCAGTCTACCATGTGGAACCTTACTGAAGTCCAGACAGATCACGTCCACTGCTTGGCCCTCATCAATCCTCATTGTTACTTCTTCAAAAAAATTCAACCAAGCTTGTGAGGCACAATTTCCCATGCACAAAGCCATGTTGACTATCTCTAATCAGTCCTTGGCTTTCCAAACACATGTAAATCCTGTCCCTCAGCATTGTTTCCAACAACTTGCCCACCACCAATGTCAGGCTCACTAGTCTATAGTTCCCTGGCTTTTCCTTACCACCTTTCTTCACTAATGGCACTATGTTAGATTACTTCCAGTCTTCTGACATCTCACTATGGCTATTGATGATACAAATATCTCGGCAAGGGGACCAGCAAACCCTTCCCCAGCTTTCCACAGAATTCTAGGATACACCTGAATAGGTCCTGGGGATTTATCCATGCATCTTAAGATATCTAGCACCTCCTCCTCTGCAACATGGATATTTTTCAACATGTCACTATTTATTTCCCATGTTCTCTATTTTCCATGTCCACAGTAAACACAGATGCAAAATACTTGTTTAGTATCTCCCCCATCTCCTGTGGTTCCACACATAGGTGGCTTTGCTGATCTTTAAGGGACCCTATTCTGTCCCCCTAGTTACCCTTTTGACTTAATGTATTTGTAGAGTTTCTCTGGATTCTCCTGAACCCAATTTGCCAAAACTATCTCATGTCCCCTTTTTGCCCTCCTGATTTCCCTCTTAAGTATACTCATACTGCTTTTACACTCCTCTAGGGAATCACTCAATTTCTGCTGTCTATACCCTGCCATATACTCCCTTTTTATTCCTGACCAAAATTTCAATTTCTCTAATCATTCAGCATTCCCTACACCTACCAGCCTTGCCCTTCACCCGAACGGGAACACACTGTCTGAACTCTTGTTATCTCACAAATGGGAAAACATCACATTTTCTAGCCGTCCCTTCAGCTGCGAACATCTGCCCCCAATCAGCTTTTGAAAGTTCTTGCCTAATGCTGTCAAAATTGGCTTTCCTCCAATTTTGAAATTTAACTTTTAGATCTGGTTTATTCTTTTCCATCACTATTTTAAAACTAATTGAATTATGGTCACTGGCTCCAAAGTGCTCTCTCACTGACCCTGCATTATTTCCGAAGAGTAGGTCACGTTTTGCACCTTTTCTAGTAGATACATCCACATACTAAATCAGAAAAGTTGCTTGTACACAACTTAACAAATTCCACTCCATTCAAGCCCTTAACATTATGTTTGGAAAGTTAAAATCTCCTACCATAACCACCTTATTATTCTTATATATAATTGAGATCTCCTTACAAATGTTTTTTCTCAATTTCCCACTGACTACTGGGGAGTTTATAGTACAGTTCCAATAAGGTGATCATCCCTTTTTTACTTCTTAGTTCCACCCAAATTCTACCCATATTCCCAGGAATATCCTCCTTAAGTACAGCCATAATGTTATCCCTTTTCAAAAACACTCCCCCTCCTCTCTTGCCCCTCTTTTGTTCCTTTCCATAGCATCTATGCCCTGGAACATTAAGCTACTAGTCCTGCCCATCCCTGAGCCACGTCTCTGTAATTGCTATGATATCCCAGTCCCATATTTCTAACCATGCCCTGAGTTCACCTGCCTTACCTGTTAGGCTTCTTGCATTAAAATAAATGCAGTTAAATTTATCAGTCCTACCTTGTTCTCTACTTTGTTCCTGCCTGCCCTGTCTGTTTGACTTACTCTTTTTCCCAACTGTACTAGTCTCTGATTGATTTCTTTCCTTACTATCTCCCTGGTCAGCATGGACAAGTTGGACCGAAGGGGTCTGTTTCTGTGCTGTGTATCTCTATGTCTCTAAATGCTGATAATAAAGGCAGGGCAAGAGCAAGAAGGAAAATGAGAGACTTTCACAGAAAACACAAAAAGGAGAATAAAACCAAATGTGAGATGCTCTTTCACCAGAGTTCACATACCACTCTGCTTCCATAGTGTCACAGAAAATCAACAGACAGAGGCAGAGCTCCACACAGGAAACACACACGGAATTCTGCTCCTTTGAGCAAACATCTTCAAACAAACAGAACTCTGGACCTAATAAGACAAAGTGACTAATTATGAAAATACACTATTTACAATGTGTTTCCAATCATGCCTGCTTGTTGTGTTCTTAAATGGACTCTGGTATCATCTCCGCACTGCATCAGAGAGCCAGGGAGCCCAGTGGTGTTTGAGTGTGCTATATTACCTTGAGCTTATTGGTACTGAAATGGGTAGTGAATTTTTCTGCGTACTCTGCTGCCATGACAGGTGGATGGTGCAACATGGGCCTGTTTTCTGACACTTATGTAAGCAGATATTCATGGTGGCTGGTTATAAAGCTCATATAAGTTGCCACACCATGAGTGCGACAAATCGGAGTTGACTGCATATTTATTAGTGCTCACTATACTGCTCATAGCATCAGTTAGATGCTACAGACCTTGACAGATAGCAGCTAATATACTTCACATGGGGGGAGCTATGAAGAATACCCATAGGTCAGGGGTTAAATCTTGTTAGATACGGTGATTGGCTTGAAGGCCTCTCAATCAGACAGGAAAGTGGATCAAAGGCTACAACCAGATCAGCCATGACCTTATGGAATGGTGAAGCTGGCTCAGACAGCCTAATGGCCTAGTCCTACTCCTAAGTACTTTGTTGCTAATGAGGGCAGATGTTCTTCCCCCCTAACTGCAATGAAATATTATACTGTGTACGATTGTGTAGTTTGCGTTGTCCATGTAGCACCCTCGGTCCTGGAGGAACGCTGTCTTGTTTGTATTTATCAGTTGTACATGGTAGAAATGACAAATAAAAACTACTCTACTCTACATTTCCTCCAAATTACATAGCTGAAGTTTTAAACTCCCAGTGTAGGTCATCTCAGCCATGAGCCACAATCTAACCATCCATTGTACCTTGTTAATGTACAAGTTGCATATAAATTGCACAATTTATGGATGAGGTGACCTAGTAGTTCTTATTTATTTACAGGATGAGGGTGTCACTAGCTAGGTCAGCATTTAATGCTGAGAGGGCAGGTACAAGTCAACCATAATGCTGTGGGTTGGAATCATATTTATACCAGACCAGGTAAGGATGGCAGTTTCCTTCCCTAAAGGACATTAGTGATTCAGATTGGTTTCTCCATGGTTTAATTGTTATCACTGGATTCTTACTTCCAGTTTATTATTGAATTCAAATTCTAACATCTGCCATGGCTGGATTCAAACCAGGTGCACAGAACATTATCTGGGTCTCTAGATTTATAGTTAAAAAATGTGGTGCTGGAAAAAGGGCTTATGACCGAAACGTCGATTCTCCTGCTCCTTGGATGCTGCCTGGCCTGCTGTGTTTTCCAGCACCACATTTTTCAATTCTGGTCTCCAGCATCTGCAGTCCTCACTTTCTCCTCTCTAGATTAATAGTCCAGCAATAATACCACAAGGCCATCATGTACAATATTACTCGACTAATATCCAGAGACCCATGCTAATGCTCTGGATACAAAGGTTCAAATCCAACCACTGTAGCTGGTGGAATCTAAATTCAAGTAATAAAATCTGGAATTGAAAACCAGTATCAGTATGGTGAACATGAAACTACGGTCAATTGCTGCAAAAACCTCATGTCCTAATGTCACTAATGTTCTTACATGTCACCCCAGACCTAAATAATGTGGGTGACTCTAACTGTGGCCTGCAATGACCCAGCAAGCCTTCAGTTCAAAGGGCAATTTGGGATGGCAACAAATCCTGGCATTGCTAGCAGTTTGCATCCCATGTAAGAAAATATGAAAGTTATTACTGCTGGAATTTCCTTTTTAATTCCTTCACCCTCAGGTAGGAGCACAATCTTTACATAACTGGGCCTTGGTTGTGCCCTAGGTACCATTGTATCAGTGAATGCAATGGGTAATGCCTTTACTTTCTCATTCTCTTGCTACACACAGTCTATGGAGCCCGATTTGATTTACAATCCTCATATTGCTATTGATTGAATAATCCAGTTTCAAAGGTCTAACACACATATCTGTACCACCAAAGCAGGTCAGATTCGCTTAATTTCTGATTTTATCTGTTTGTGTATTCTCTGAGCCTTATCAACATGCTGATGTGTCAGTACCAGTGCCTAGCTGAAACAAGGAAAGAATAATGGCTATGGCACCAGCTATCTTGCTTAGGATTCAATGTGCTCTTGCTTGCTCCAGCCTGTATCTGCTGTTCTAGATTTTACCTGTACATCTCATAGTAGCAGGTTACTTGTTTTTTGCACTCTGCTGGATTTCTGCTAAGGTTTACTTTTTGATCAAATGTTTCCCTGCAACATTTTCAGGGCCAATAAAGGCCTAAACTACAATTTCTCATCAAATCACCTTACAGCCACATTTTACCATAGCATATCCCAAGGAGGAATAAAGATATGCTTGAGTAAAAGTAACATTATGTTACATCTCATGAGAGATCTAATGTGTTGTCTACTGCTCCCTAAACTTTTCCCTCCGTGACCTCAACTCAAGGCTTGAAAATCGCCATGACCCCTCAGAGAGGAATGTTAGGGCTGTACAGCAGTTACAACTTGGTCAGAGCTCCCCAGTAACCTTTGCTACCTCAGAGTTCACGACCCCAAAATTTGAATTCTTGATCCCACTCATTAACAAGGAAATGCAAGGTCATGATTCCCCAGAATTCTTACACCAAATAAAGCAACAGGAAAAGAAAAGCATTTTTCGATTTTGTCATCAGGAAACAGATGGGGTTTTACCTGGCGTTTCTCTCCTTCCAGTCTCTCAAGTACTGCACGCTGGTCAATACGATGGAGGCATTCTGTCCGCTCAGCTGAGATCCTCTCATATGTTAGCTTATCTAGGACTCTGATCTGAGTTTTAACAGGAAAACATTTGTGTTGAGTTAAATTCTTGTAAATTGTATACAATTTACTCAATGCTAATACCTCTTTATTTTTCAGGAATACCATATAATCATCTTAAACATGGTGCCAGATCTCACTGTTCCTTTCAATGTAAATAAATACATTTAAAAGAGCAGAATAGAAAATATTTTGAAACTATTAAACAACTAGCCACCTCATTTAAAACAAAAAACAAAGAAAGATATACATTGTTACAGTGTTTTTCACTATCTCAGGAAGTTTCCCAACCACCTTACAGTAATCATTGCTGTAAGGTAGGTAATATGACAATAGTAATATGATAATGACCAGATGACGTGTTTTCAATATGTTGATTTAAGAGATGAATATTGGACATGGCGCCAGGGATAACTCATTTGCACCATTTTAAGGATAATGGCATTGAATCTTTTACATTCATCTCAGGCAGTAGATGGAGCCTGGGTTTAACATCTCATCTGAAAGACGGCATTTCCAACAGTGCAGCACTGCCTCATTACTGTACTGAATTGTCAGCCTAGATTTTTGTCCTCATAACACTCAAGTGGGACTTGAATATTCTGACTCAGGGGTGCCCACAAATTGAGAAGTAGCTGACACAGTACACGTTCATTTGTTCAGGTAATGTTGATATTCATTTAGTGCTGCTAGAGAGAAATGTTAGCTTAGAATGGGATGATAACGTTATTTATTTGGTTAAGTGTAAATGTGCAACAGGCCAAATGGTGACTGTGGCCATTCAGGTCAAACCACTGCCAGGAAAAAGATTCTGACTTTCAACCCTATCTATGCATCACATAATTTTACAGACTTCTATCAAGTTTTCCCTCAGGCTCCTTATAGCTCATACCCTCTGATCCAAGCAGCATCTTGGTAAACCTCGTCTGCACCCTCTCCAAAGCATTGTATCTCAATATCTTTCTTCACTTTTACATTAAGAAAACACCTCACATGAGATGTATGTGACTTTATACAGAAAATAAGTCAGGCAGTAATACAATCCCTGGCACCGTCAGGAATGCTAATTCCTTGTGTTCTCACCGTTGGGTGTCCAAGCAGCAGTTGTTAATTTGAAGCTGGAGTCATAATTAATTAATCATTCTGCCAGGGCCTTGAAACCCCCACTTCAAACATGCGTGAACCTCATTATTTAAAACATCCAACTAAAACATTGTTGATTAAAAACACTTTAAATTAGCAGGTTTACAAACTATCGATGGACCACAGGGTCAGGAAATATTGCGCTTTTACCTCATGCTTATTTCTTCCTTCCAGTTCTCCAAGTTTTGCATTCAACTTTCCTTGCACAATATCAAGTTCAGCTTTTATTTCCTCCTTTGTGGCTTCAAGACGGTTCTCAAGTTTATTGATCAGGGGCTCACAACGGCAACCATTTATTGGGGCCTGAACAAAGGGAAAAAAAAGTCTACTGAAAGACTGTTGTTAGTCAGCAAGCAATTAAGGCACTCTTCATCACATGAGTATTTAATCACATGAGTATTTAATCACAGGAGTGAAGAACACTTACTGCAATTATATACAGCCTTGTTTGGATTCTTGTGGCACAATGGCAGTACCTTTGAACCAGAAGGCCAGAGTTCAAGTCACACCTGCTCCACAGACGTAACATAACACATGATAATTAAAAGTGTCTTTGCAGGACTAGGCGTATTGTGTGCCATTTCCAATTACTTACCCTTGCCATAAAAGGGGTACAACAAAGGGTCACCAAATAATTTTCTGGGATGGAGAGAGTATCCTATGAGGAAAGATTAAATAAATTGGACAAATAGTCTCTGAAAATGAGAAGACTGAGTGGTTATCTCAATCAGACATACAAAATTCTTACAGGGATTAACATGGCAAATATAGGAAGGATGTTTCCCGTGCCAGGGGAGGTCCTAAATCAGCTAACAGTCTCAGAATAAAAGGGTAAAGCAGTTAGAGCTGAGAAGAGAAGGAATTTCTTCCTTTGGCAGTTGGTACATCCCTGGATTTCTTTGCCCCAGGAGATTTCTTTGGCTATGGTGGCTAAACCATTGAATATGTTCAAGATGGAGAGATTTCTACTTATTAAAAATGTCAAAAAATATGGGGATATGAAGGAGAATGGCACTGAAGTAGATCAAACATAATCCCTATGAATGGCAGAGAGGATTCATAGTGCTGTAATGTCTACTCCTGCTCTTATTTCTCACATTCTTATATAATGTTCAACCACGATAAACTTTAACAAAAGCATTTCTTCAAAATCAAAAATCTTCCAATGCAAATATATTCACCCGTAGAAGCATTTTCAACAGAATATCCCATGAACCCTGCTTACATCATCAAATTGGAGGAGAAAGGGCTTATTCCTGAAGAAGGGCTTATGCCCGAAACGTCGATTCTCCTGTTCCTTGGATGCTGCCTGACCTGCTGCGGTTTTCCAGCAACACATTTTCAGCTCTACATCATCAAATTATCAACCATCTTTCGTCCATGTAACTCAATTATTGATCCATACCACCGTTACTTCCAATTTGGACATTTAAGAGTCATACAGTCATGGAAACAGACCCTTCGGTCCAACCCGTCCATGCCGACCAGATATCCCAACCCAATCTAGTCCCACCTGCCAGCACCCGGTCCATATCCCTCCAGACCCTTCCTATTCATATACCCATCCAAATGCCTCTTAAATGTTGCAATTGTACCAGCCTCCACCACATCCTCTGGCAGCTCATTCCATACACATACCACCCTCTGCGTGAAAAAGTTGCCCCTTAGGTCTCTTTTATATCTTTCCCCTCTCACCCTAAACCTATGCCCTCTAGTTCTGGACTCCCCGACTCCAGGGAAAAGACTTTGTCTATTTATCAAAAACTTTCCAAAACAAAACACAAACTTTTTACCCCTTAATTAACTAAGTGGTCATTTTGGCTAATGCAATGTTGTAATTAGTGCAGTTAGTACCCCTCCTATTTTGTTTGGAATTTTAAGGAAGCCTTCCCCACCCTAGAATGATGGTTTTTACTGTGGTGATCAATTCTGTATTAAACACTAAGATATGAACCTCCAGGAAACCTTGACCCAGTGGTCAGTTCACAGTACAGAAGGTCTTTGGGTACTCCATCATCATCAAATGAGGTGTCAACCCAGTGAAGCTCCCAAACAGGACAATTGTGTGTCAAACAGCTAATCTAAACTAATTTGATCTTAATCAAATCTAATGTAATCTAACCTATCCCACAACCAATGGATTAGATCTCAGATCTGCAGTCCAGCCGCCTCCAGTCGTGAATGGTGGTGGATAATTCAACAATTCACTGAAGGAGGTGGCTCTTCTGGAGTATCCCCATCCTCAAACATAGAAGAGCCCAACACATCAAAAGATAAGACTGAAGCATTCGCAGGAATCCTCAGCCAGAAGTGCCGAATGGATGATCCATCTCGGCCTCTTTCAAAGTTCCCTGGTGTCACAGATGCCTGTCTTCAACCAAGTTGACTCACTCCACATGATATCAAGAAATGGTTAGACACACTGGATACTGCAACACGGCGACGGGCCCTGACAACATTCTGGCAATAGTCCTGGTGACTTATGCTCCAGAACTTGCCACTCTCCTAGCCAAGCTGTTCCAGTACAGCTGTAACAGTGGTGTCTACTGACAATGTGGAAAATTACCCAGGTATGTCCTGGATACAAAATGCAGGACAAATCTAATCTGGACATTTACTGCCCCATTAGTCTATTCTTGATCATCTGTAAAGTGATGGAGGGACATCAATGGTTCTAACAAACGCACCTGCTCGGCAACAACCTGCTCACTGACTCCCAGTTTGGGTTACACTGGCAGCCTTGGTTCAATAATGGACAAAACAGCTGAATTCCAGAGCATCTCGCATTTATCTTCCAATACCTTTCTGCCAATCTCCTGAACTCTACCCGATACAAGATTCAATTCATGAAAACCCCAAGGCTTATTTAGTCTTGTCTACCAACCCACTCTTCACCTAGTTGTGCTAATTCACATAGAAGGCACAGCCAGGCTCAGCCTTGTCCCATTTCAGCCATAGCAGTATGCCAGCAATATCCATTCCCCTGCGACATTTGTGCAGTACGTCTATTTCTTTCACTAATAACATTCTCTTGGATTTTAGAAGCCTATCATTTTGACTGCATCTTGTTCAACTTACCTTACTTTTTCTTTCTGAATGTTTAGGCCCAAACTCCACCATAGGACAATACAGCGCAGTACAGGCCCTTCGGCCCTCGATCTTGCACCGACCTGTGATACCGATCTGAAGCCCATCTAACCTCCATCATTCCAATAAAACCTTTAGGATGTTATACAGTCATAGAGATGTACAGCATGGAAATAGACCATTCAATCCAACTCATTCATGCCGACCAGATATTCTAAATTAATCTAGTCACATTTGACAGCATTTGACGCATATCCCTCAAAACACTTCCTATTCGTTTCCCCATCCAGATGCCTATTAATTGTTGTCATTGTACCAGCCTTCATTACCTCCTCTCGTAGCTCTTCCCTACCTGCACCACCCTCTGCGTGAAAAAGTTGCTCTTTCCCCCTCTCACTTTAAACCTATTCCCTCTATTTCTGGACTCCCTTATCCTGGGGAAAAGACCTTGACTATTCACCTTATCCATATCCCTGATGATTTTACAAACTTCTTTAAGGTTACTCCTCAGTGTCCAACGCTCCAGGGAAAATAGCCCCAGCCTATTCAGCCTCTCCCTGTAGCTCAAATCCTCCAACCCTGGCAACATCCGTGTAAATCTTTTTTGAACCCTTTCAAGTTTCATAACTTATTAGTTTAGTTTATAATTGCAGTGATGTATATTAATATTAATAATGTATATATTAGTAAGGTTTATTTATCAAATACAACATGATGAAGAAATAAATCAAAGCCAGCCTCAAGTTATTGATGATGAGTAATTTAGATCACAAATTATTTTGAAATAAGTATTTCCATTACACAGTAAGAAAGTTTTGTGAACAATTTTATTTTTTTAATGTCATATACATGGACTTTAGTAAGGCGTTTGATAAGGTTCCCAGTGTAGACTAATGGAGAAAGTGAAGTCATATGGTGTGCAGGGTATTCTAGCCAGGTGGGTAAAGAACTGGTTGAGCAACAGGAGACAGAGAGTAGTAGTTGAAGGGAGTTTCTTGAAATGGAGAAAGGTGACCAGTGGTGTTCCACAGGGTCAGTTTTGGGGCCACTGTTGTTTGTAATATACATAAATGATCTGGAAGACGGCACTGTTGGTATGATCAGCA
Organism: Chiloscyllium plagiosum; assembly: GCF_004010195.1. Classification (NCBI taxonomy): domain Eukaryota; kingdom Metazoa; phylum Chordata; class Chondrichthyes; order Orectolobiformes; family Hemiscylliidae; genus Chiloscyllium; species Chiloscyllium plagiosum. The sequence goes on from NC_057712.1 coordinate 96,387,026, forward strand.
AGTTTGCAGATGACACAAAGATTGGTGGAGTAGCAGAAAGCATAAGGGACTGGCAGAGAATACAGGAGGTTATAGATAGACTGGAGAGTTGGGCGGAAAAGTGGCAGGTGGCTTTCAATCCAGACAAATGTGAGGTATATTAATAGGCAAGTCTAATTCTAGAGTGAATTATACAATGAATGGAAGAGCCTTGGGAAAGGTTGATGGGCAGAGAGATCTGGGAGTGCAGGTCCATTGTACCCTGAAGGTTGCTGCACAGGTGGATAGAGTGGTCAAGAAGGCATATAGTATGCTTGCCTTCATTGGACTGGGTATTGAGTATAAGAGCTGGCAAGTCATGTTACAATTGTACAAGACATTGGTTCAGCCACATTTAGAATACTGTGCACAGTTCTGTTGGCCACATTAGCAAAAGGATGTGGACGCTTTGGAGAGAGTGCAGAGAAGGTTTACGAGGATGTTGCCTGGTATGGAAGGTGCTAGCTATGAAGAGAGGTTGAGTAAGTTAGGTTTATTTTCGCTAGAAAAAAGGAGATTGAGGGTGGACCTGATTGAGGTTTACAAAATCATGAAGGGATAGAGACAAGCTTTTTCCCAGGGTGAAGGATTCAATAATGAGAGGTCATGCTTTCAAGGTGAGAGGTGGAAAGTTTAAGGGGGATACACGTGGCAAGTACTTCACACAGAGGGTGGTGGGTGTTTGGAATGTGTTACAAACAGAGGTGTTAGAGGCAGGCACGCTAGATTCATTTAAGATGCGTCTGGACAGATGCATGAGTAGGTGGGGAGCAGAGGGATAGAAATGCTTAGCAATTGACCGACAGGTTTAGACAGTAAATTTGGATCGGCTCAGGCTTGGAGGGCCGAAGGGCCTGTTCCTGGGCTGTAAATTTTCTTTGTTCTTTGTGCAATTAGCTAGGTGTTTGACCCATCATGTTTAAAAGTCTTCAAATCAAGCTGCTAGGACGTTCACACACAGCAGTGCTTGCTGATACAGAGTACACACTCTCCTTTCAAAACACAGCCCGCTGATCCAGGTTTGGTATGTTTGCCTATAGACCAGGCTTGGGGAGCCTCAATTATGTGTAATACCAAAGCAGAAGAGTATTCACTCTACAATGGATGCACAGTAGCAGCAGTTTGTACCATTACAAAATGCACTGCAGAAATTCACTAAGGCTCATTAGACAGCACTTTCCAAACCCAGAACAACTACTACCTACAAGGACAAGGACAGCAGATAAATTGGAACACATCACAGCACATTCCCCTCCAAGATACACACAATCCCGACTTGGAAATATATCACTATTCCTTCAGTTTTGCTCAGTAAGCATTCTGAAAATCCTGCCTTAATAGCACTAACTACCTCTACACACTGAAGTGGTTCAAGAAGGCCACCACCTTTAAGCAGCCATGACTGAATTAATAAAGTTAGACAGTCAACCAACCACCTTAACAACCTGTATGAGGGGGCTACAATCTTGTGCAGTACTGGAGTAACAGCAATAGGATAATCGGAAGTAGACAGAAGACTGGCAGGAAAACAAGAAGACAAGAGGACAGTGGAACAAGATACAAGTTAGCTTTTCCTGCAACATTTTAAATTAATTCATGAATCTTTAAGGGACATCATTAAGCACAGTTCTATATTAACAACCAACTTTATTATAAAAGCTTTACTTTATGTGACCTCATTCAAAGATTTTGTATCTTCTCTTGTACCAGCTCTCTAAACTGTGCTTGCCTCAGCTGGATTTTTGTTGGGTTGTTCCTAGAAGTAAGTGCACGCAGTGAAACTAGTCTGTAAACATTTAAAATACTTACACGCACTAGTTCGTCAATATCCCATGTCTTTAGATATAGACAATGGAAATAATTAACTGCACATCTACTGTTGAAGATATCTTTTTGACAGGCACACAGATTGGAACCCAGCCTCCTTGGCTGACATGTGATTGAGCACCCCATCACATTAGTACAGAGGTGGCAGGCTATCCTGACCTGGTAGTTGCTTTCTATTGAGAGACTAGCCACAGTTAGGAATTACTCAATTGAAGTAAGTAACAAGCAATCTGAAGTTTACTAGTGATATCAAACAGTTCAATTGGGTGATCCAAGATGGCGGCGACCTAGCAAGTCTGAGTCTACAGTGCTCCTCCCAAGACTTGGGTAAAGTGGGTCACCCACCCCCACCACACTCACCAAATCATTTATAATAGCTGTTTAATTTAATTAGTTGTTTAATATTAAACTTAAACAATCTAATCCTTAGTAAAAATGACTAAAGGGAAGGGAGCCCGCAGCTCTCAACAAGCTGGAACCCCTCCCCCACCCTCTCCAGCTGCAGCTGAGGCGTCCACAGTCGCCCCGGGGGACTTACCTACGGTGACAAGCCTTGTAGAAATGATCTCCAAGCTGGACACGAAGATCGACGCTTTCATTGAAGAATCCCGAAATCGATGGGACTCACTCTCGGCCGCGCTGCAGAAGGACAACCGAGACATCCAGGAAATCGAGCGCCGAGTCGGAGGGGCGGAGTTAAAGGCCGCAACCTCCAAAACTACAGCACAATCAGCCGTGGATCAGGTCCAGACTCTCGAACAGCGAGTCCGGACCTTAGAGAATTACATTGACGACCTCGATAATCGAGGTCGTCGAAAAAATATTCGTTTGCTGGGCCTTCCCGAACGGGAAGAGGAAGGCCAGCTTACAGCATTCCTCCAGCAGTGGCTGCCACAGCTTTTAAATCTGGAAGCTGGATCAGACCAGGTAAGGGTAGAATGGGTCTACCGGGTTGCAATACGCCCGGTCCTGTTCCGGCTGCAGAGCTATAGGGAGAGGCAGATACTCCTAGAAGCCTCTAGAAATCTCGGAAAAGACCCCCAAGCCATGATCTACAAAGGATCCAAGATCATGCTATTTCAGGACTTTTCCCCGGCTCTGGTTCGAAAGAGGAAGACATTTGACGAGGCGAAGAAGCGTTTAAGGGACTTAAATATTTAGTACTCCTTACGCTACCCAGCGATAGAACATAGAAGAACATAGAAGAATACAGCGCAGTACAGGCCCTTTGGCCCTCGATGTTGCGCCGATCCAAGCCCACCTAACCTATACTAACCCACTATCCTCCATATACCTATCCAATGCCCGCTTAAATGCCCATAAAGAGGGAGAGTCCACCACTGCAACTGGCAGGGCATTCCATGAACTTACAACTCGCTGAGTGAAAAACCTACCCCTAACTTCAGTCCTATATAGTGAGAAGGCTCATCGGGGAATGTGCAGAGTTAATTCAACTTTTCAGAAAACAAGACCCACAAAACCTTTCAAATGCACATCATTTCCATCTGGTTTCCAAGAATTTGCATTGCAAAGTATTGTGGTGTAGAACCCCACATGTACACCCTGCAGTTTTGGAATTATCCACCCAAAATTATTGCAAAAAAAAACAACAGTTCAATTGGAAAGAAATGGTCACCAGATGTTAGGATTTGTAGTGCCCCACTCTGAAGTCCAGCTTATACGACGTAATTGATGAACCTCATAAAAGAGGGAGCATCATAGACACAAGAATTTCCAATACCTTTGGAATGTATCATGTCACACAGCAATAAGCCATTAGGGTAAGAAAGGCTGCATTTATTTAAAGAAAACAACGGATGAATGTAAATTCAACATCAACCTGAATAATTAATAATAAAGTAAAAACTGGAGATGATGTAAGAATACAATTGATATCAGGGACTGATTTTCAGACCAAAGACTAATTTTGACATTGGGATAATTGAAATAAATTGCCTAAGTTTAGGTCTACAAATTTATGATGTTTTTTCCTTGAGTATAGAAGCATAATGCAGTCAATGCTCCATGAATTATATTCCAATTTATGTGTGTGATAAAGTGGGAAACAATCAAGCAATGTAGTATTGTGCATTTACCTGCATGATTTTGCCATCCTTGTTTCTGTATAATGTATAGAGCTGGTAGGCACGGAAATTATGAGGGAGAACAGCTTGCTGTGGACTTGGGGAACAGCAGCAATGTTTGCTTCTCCTCTTCCTGATATTTGCATTGTCTTGTTGAGGCTGCTGGTCTGTCAGTGGAGGGGGATCAGAAAGAGCGGAACTCTGTGGGAAAACAGACGTTCAGTAAGTTTGCATTAACTAGCTTCTGGTACAAATTAAACCATGGAACAGCATATTATTTAAGCAATAAAACTCATTGCTTGGTGTTTTAAGGTACAGCTCACTTGTCCTCAAACATCTGCTACACTCTGAAGAACCACCATCTGCAAACTTAAAAAGAACAAAGTTCTAACTAGGAAAAGAAATGCTTGGCAATGTTGTGAAGAAGTGCTCCTTCACACAGAGTGATTCATAATTGTAATGCACTTCTGAATAGGGGAGAGGTGAAGTAAAAATGGAGCCATTCACAAGGCAGTGGAATGCAGTGATGTGAAAGAAGTATGTATATCCCATTTGTGATTGTCCTAGAGCATCAGGAATCAGCCAAGGAATATAAGACTCCAATCATACAAGCCCAGACCAGACAAGGGAAGGATGAGAAATGGTCTTTTCTCGAGGAATGAAAGACTTGGCTTCTGTTTAACAATGAACTGTCATACTTCTGGGCCACAACACTTATTACCAGATTTACTTCTTACCATGTGGGATCTAAACTCAACCTATGGGTTGCCCATTATCACTAGGCTCCTATACCTGCCATGGAAGGATGAGCCAGATGACTTGAGTTGCCTTACACATTAATATTGTTGTAAATATAAAGGCAGCTTGCACATTTCATGACTCAAAGATGAATCAAAGCTCTTCAACAGCTCACCAAGTGCTTTTGAAGTGCAGTGCCTCTCATAATGCATAGAAAGCAGAAGCCAATTTATGCACAATAAGATCCCACAAATAAAACTAAAACATTGATCAAATGACCTGCTTTAGTGATGCCCACTGAAAAATAAACGTTGGTCGTGAAATTGAGAAAAATTCTCTGATTTTCTTCAAACACCATACAAGATTCTTTGCAGTAACTTTTTAAAGTGTAAATTAGACTGCCAATTGAAACAGTAAAGAAAATCATGATTTTTAAAATGCTGATTGCTAAAGAGGGATGCAAATTGTTTTCAGAGTGAAGGCATTATCCAGCAGGAATTTTGAGTGCTTTATTTTGATTGACACAAATTTACTGATTTTGTCTGCGACAAACGTGACCAGGAGAATAAACCTAGAAAGCAACTTTTTTTATATATGAGTATCAATGAAATTGAACATAAATGCATGAGGGGTTTACCAGACTCATTAGTAATACTGTATTTACGCAATCCAGTTATTTTACAACCCCTTGCTCAAATTATCTTGCTTTTTTCAAATAATGCTGATAAGATAAAAGCTAAAATTATCTTTACCTTCTGTTTTTTCTTTCTCTCCCACTTTTTCTTCTGTTCTGGTGTAGCTACTCTGATTAAATCATCCCCATTTTTTTTCTTCTGGTGTCCTTGCTCACTGCTGTGGCCATCATCCACTGAGACACTTCCCTGTTACATAACAGAAACTACTAAGTGACTAAGGCACTGAGAACTCCAGATTTTACTATCTGATGAAAGGTTTAATTGTCTCTTAGATAAAAGACGAAGTTTGGCAGGTACTCTTTGAGAGGGAAATGAAAAATTATCTCCTCAAATGACTATACCACAGAACAGGAAATACACATCACTGATGACTATTTTAATAACTTTACATACAATGAAATAGATTAGATTAGATTCCCTACAGTGTGGAAACAGGCCTTTTGGCTCAACAAGTCCACACCCACCCTTCGAAGAGCAACCCACCTGGACCCATTCCCCCCCGACTAATGCACCTAACACTACAGGCAATTTAGCATGGCCAATTCACCTGACCTGCACATCTTTGGAAGGAAACCGGAGCACCCAGAGGAAACCCACGCAGACATGGGGAGAATGTGCAAACTCCACACAGACTGTTGCCCGAGGTAGGAATTGAACCCGGGTCCCTGGTGCTGTGAGGCAGCAGTACTAACCACCGAGCCACGCAAAAAGACCCAAAGCACTTCACATGGTAAAACTAGATATTGAGCAACAAAAAGGAAAGCTAACAATGATGTAGGTATGATCAGACCAGACAGTATTTTGGAAGGCCTTTGACCCAAACTTCCTTGAAGCCTGCTTTCCCAGCTCCAATTCCCTTTTCTCTCTGACATCTTTGAACATGTTGTCGCTCCTGCTAAATCTATTTGCATCTTTCCTGAATTCCACATCTGAATCCCTTCATTCAGGTTTCATCCCCTGCCACATTCTGAAACAGTTCTAATCCAAGGGACAAATGACAGCTATGTGGGTGTTACAAAGATAAAATTTCTATTGTCATCCTTCCTGACCAGTCTGCAGTCTTTGAGATGGCTGACCACACCATCCTCCTCCACACCTCTCCATTGTGTCCACCTGGGTGAAATCGCTTGCACTTGGAGTCTGCTATTTTCTGTCCAATTGTACCCAAAGCATCACTTGAATGATTTCTCCTCCATTTTTTTCCAAAAATCTAACCTTGGCGCCTTCTTATTTTTTCACATGAATGTTCCTGCTCAGCCACATCATCCAAAAGCACATCCATTTTCGCATGTATGCTGGTGCCTCCCAGATTTATCTCACCATGATCTCTTGACTCCCCCAGTGTTGTTAAATTACCTGATGGTTTATCCAATATTCAGTAATAGACAAGGAGAAATTTGCTCCAATAAAAATTTTGGAGGCTGAAGAATTTATTTTTCCACCCAGCATTCAACACAGCTCCCTCAGTACTTCCTCTCCCTGGCGATAGTCTGTGATTAGACCAGTCTGTTCGCAATCTTCGTGTCTCATTTGACACAGGATAAACTTTAGACCTCACATTTTCACAATCATTAGCTCCTACCCTCACCTCTGTAATATCACTCAACTTCACCCCTATCTGAGCTCACCCATGCCAAACCCTCCTTGGTGCATGCCAAACCTTCCTGAAGAAGGGCTTATGCCCGAAACGTCGATTCTCCTATTCCTTGGATGCTGCCTGACCTGCTGCGCTTTTCCAGCTCTGATCTCCAGCATCTGCAGACCTCACTTTCTCCTCAAACCCTCCTTGGTGCCTACTAATTCTATATTTGACTATTCCAACACAACTCTGACTGATCTTCCTCATTCTATTCTCCATAAATTTGAGGTTATTCAAAATTCTGCTGCATTTTCTTAACTGACACCAAGTTTTGTTCACCCTTTTATTCACTGATCTGTATTAGCTTCTGGTCAAGCAAGACCAGATTTTAACATTCTCTTCTTGGTTCAAACTTTCCATGGTCTTTCCATGATCTCAGGAACCTATTCCAACCCTCCAACTCTCCCAAGATATCTGCGTTCTACTAATTCTGGCATCTTGAGATTTCCCTGATTTTACCTGCACATTAGTAGCAACCTCTTAAAGTTACCTGAACCCTAACGTCTAGAATATCTTTTAAGACATTCCTTAAAAGCTCCATTTTGACCATGCTTTTAGCCTGGTGTCTCTCTAAGTGTGATATTTTATTTAATAATGCTTCCTTGAAGTCTTTGGTACTTTTTATTCTATTCAGTTCTGTTACACATATTTCATATTGATATATGTTACTATTGGCTTTTGAAGGAGAGGAATCTAGGAGGAAGATGCAGCAGCTTATACAAAGCATTGCAATGTGTGAGCCCAAGATGACTGTATGCTCTGTGACTAAGGAATGGAAACAATATTTGGGGAAAAAAAAGGGAAGGAACCGGTACATGGTGTTGCAAAACTTCAAATAAAGATGTAAAGGAGCACCAGGTCATGAAAGGACTTATGGATGCAGGCTTTGAATTCTGTATGCTTTAGGCTAGACAGCAAATAGATCAAGAAAGGGTTGGAAGAGCATCAAGCTATTCAAGCGATGGGATGCAGGTTAGCAGAGCTTTGGAATGAGTTACAATGGGGATGCTATTAGAAAGGTAGAGGCAAAAGGTAATGATTAAATTCCCTACAATATGGAAACAGGCCACTCAGCCCAACAAGTCCACACTGATCTTCCGAAGAGTAACCCACCCCCCTCCATTTACCCCTGACTAATGCACCTAACACCACAGGAAATTTCACAAGGCCAATTCACCTAACCTGCACATCTTTGGACTGTGGGACAATCCCGGAGCAAACCACGCATACATGGGGAGAATGTCTGTGTGGAGTTTGCACAGTCGCCTAAGGTTAGAATTAAACCTGGGCCCCTGGCACTGTGAGGCAGTAGTGCTAACCACTGAGCCACCATGCCACCCATGCTGTAATGAAGTCAGGAATAAGGATTTTATCTGCAGGAAGAGGAAGAAAAATTACAGTTTGACAAATAGGTGGTCCTCATGAAGGCAGGAATGTGAATTTTGAAGTTGAGCTCAGAATTAAACTGAATTCAACATCTCGATCTCTTGCTAGCTATTTGTAAACAGGGACTCAGGACAATGGTTTCTGTCAGAATTTGAGCATTATAGATTTAGAATTGCTGACATGACATTAGAGAAAGTCCATTATGACTTGACATTGGAAAATTAAGTCAGACAAATAAAGTGGTGGATGTGGAAACAAGGGTAGTAGGAACCTAATAGAAATAGATGCTGTTAGCATGCAAATAAAATTGGAACCCATGCTTATGAATACATGTTTCTAAAAGACAGGATTTGGGCAATGTAAGAAAAGGCCCAAGGATGAAATGTTCCTCTGATGATCAGCCATGATCATATTGATTGGTGGTGCAGGCTCGAAGGGCAGAATGGCCTACTCCTGCACCTATTGTCTATTGTCTGGTCTTTTGGAGGCAGAAGCAACTGGAGGACATAAACTATGATGGGTAGGAGTGGAAGAAGTGCAATAGATATAGAACGGAGTGAGTATTACCAAATTAAATCATCAAATTCTCAACATTTCAATCTTTGTTTAAGTCATGTACTGCAGTGCTATTAACTCAATACAAATTTATTGAGTGACACATTCAGACAGCACAACGTGATATGAAAATTTCATTCAATTATTTTTGTTGATGCAATAATCCATATGTTGGGATATCAACTGACAAGTTGAAACAAAATTACTACCATTTATGAAGTCTCCTTTCAGTCAATCTTAAAGAAAATGGAATGAAAAATGCTCTGGTTTCAGAGAACAAATAATTAACCTAACAGTTTCAAGTTTGAAAACAGTCCAAAACAAGCTATTTGACGGCAAATCACATTGATTAGCATTACAGTGTACAATAGTTTTTGAGTTGAATATGTAGATTTGATTGCAGAGAATTACCATATTAAAAATTCTGTAGTCATCAAAATTTAATTAAGGTCAAAGTCAAACTTAAGTTCCCTACAATTACTGTACTCTCACCTTCCAAATTAAACTTTAATGATCAATGGGTTGCATTCACTAGACCTACTGTATGAAGCATCTTGCTCAGTCGCTCCTTCTCATGCACTTGTAAGCTCCAGGATGCTTCTTCAAAATAGGAACATTAGAGTTCAAATCCTACACTAACCTTGGATCACTGGACAGTGATAAGTGAGAACTCTGACTGATTTTCCCTCTTTCAGCTGAGGGCCAACTCCACAGATGTTTGGAGCATCTATGTACCTTACTCTGGATCAATTCATCACGAGGCACCGATTGGGCTCTTCGTTCTTGCTTGAGTTTTTCCCTCCTCTTCCTCAGGCTTCTCCCACGACAAAAACTGAGAACCTGGCAATATTACAAAAATATTTATCTAAAGCCTTCATCACAAAAGTTAAAACCTTGAAGGTGATTTATTCATGCCAATTTTTAAAAGTACCTACTGCCCTGCTAAAAATGTTGTGACCCAGCAGCTACAAACGATGAATGCTATTTATATACTTGTATTGGATTAAGTGCTCTTTAAGCAATGAATTACTTAAAAATTGAATTTAGTCTACTCACTTAAAGCAGATTAAAGAAACTTCTACATAGATATTTCCTAGCTGCAAAAAATAACGAAGGAAAATGGCAGAATATTAATCCATCTTCACTATTTAACCTTGGCATTCCTAAGTAATCACAGATCTGACCACAAGACCTTACCTGTGGTGCTTTGGTGAGGAGAAGGGCTACTTCTGGACTGTTATTCTCTCTAGCTGCTTCCAGAGGGCTCAGCCCTGCCTACAGGAAGAATCAAGGAAGTAGTTCGTTTTGGATCTTATCACATTCAATCTGACAGCTAGATGTTCCATTAATGTGTTGCATTAGAAAAACAATGTGGATTATTATAAACACAATGAAATGTTGTATTTTATGTCAGACTGGGCACAAAATGTAGGAAGATCAGAGTGGTGCTGGAAAAGCACAGCAGGCCAGGCAGCATCCAAGGAGCAGGATGCTGCCTGACCTGCTGTGCTTTTCCAGCACCACTCTGATCTAAACTCTGGTTTCAGCATCTGCAGTCCTCACTTTTGCCTACAAAATGTATGAAATATAGTCAACTGATTTAACCTCAAATTGAAACCCTTGTGTTGTAAAATAAACTTTAGCATTCATTATGAAAATTTCTAAGTACGCTAAGTACACCTAACTGACTCCTTAATTCCTATTTTTATCATGTACAATACATACTGTCACAGAGTCAATAAAGTAGCCAAAATCACTAACAGGGCGAAAGTGAGTACAGCAGATGCTGGAGGTTAGAGTCAAGACTGTGGTGCTGGAAGAGCACCCAGGGCAGGTCAGGCATCATCCAAGGAGCATTAAATCTAATGACATTTTAATAACCTAAAATAATTGTGCCAATAGGGTTATAATGGTAACTGCGACTTAGTCTAAATAAAATCTTAACACCAAAGCTCAAAGGGTAGATAAGCAGGAATAAAAATCAAAATTCTGCAGGGGTCAAAAATTTGAAGTAAAAACAGAAAGTGCCCAAAATGCTCAGCAGGTCTGGCAGCATCTGTGAAGGCACAAACAGAGGGTAGAATATTCCCAGCCCCTAAATAATGTGGGCAATGTTAAAGTGCGGCAAGGTTGGAAAAATTAGATGCTGTTTTGCCTTGCCTTTTAGTACAGACAAAAACAGGCAGCGAATCATGGTTTCCAGCAGTAATCAATCAAAACATTCAACATGTTGCTGTATAACATCACACTATATCAACGTCACACCTACTACATGTGCTAGCAGCTTGAAAACAAACACATTTAAAGTGCTTCAACCAAATGGCCATGTTTCAAAGTCCAAGGAGATACCAGTCCTCAATCAAGTCAAAGAGGACTGCAGTCATTCAGGGGCACTCACTGATGTCAACCTAGGGGTTGAACATGGTTAGTCAACTGCTAGGGATCGTCTGGGGCTTCATATCATTACAGTCTAGGGAATGGGCCATGTTTCATCCATTGAATACAGATTTCTCCAGCTTCCTCATTTCCCCTCCCCCCACCTTTTCTCAGTCCCAACCCTCAACGTCGATTCTCCTTCTCCTTTGATGCTGCCTGACCTGCTGCGCTTTTCCAGCAACACATTTTTAAGCTCTGATCCCCAGCATCTGCAGTCCTCACTTTCTCCCACTGCTATAGTAAGCACAATTTGGGGAAGTCGATTGTGGGATTACAGGCAGAATGTTGGGATGGAATAATTGTGATATGGGCAACTCAGAAGGCAACAAGGCATTGGGGCAAATGGGTTACTGCAGGAACAGGACAGTTCACCAACAGTCACCAGCACCCCGGCTTTGATGGGGAATATGTCATTGACTCATGATGGTTGGTGTGACAAAGCTGTGTGAGGGCTGGGTTCAGGGGTATTGTTCAGAGATGAAGACTTAAATAAAGGAGCTTAGAGCTGATAGGTCAACAGGAAGTGCAAGGAAGCAAGTAACATACAGGTATGGCAATTAGGGGTGGGTCACCAAGATTAATAGGCTGAGCTTGTAGCTCACTCGGAGAAGAGTCTTACATTCCATCCTCATAAGAACTTCAAATGCACAAGCTGAATTGGAAATGACTACAACTAGACTGGGAGTTGGTGGAGTAGAATAAGTTTTGTTTTCTGTATTAGTGTGTGAGATTTAACGCAAGGAATGTGAGACCTTTCAAAGAGCAATAGGTGTTTGCACTGTACAGGTTTAAGATATCTATAATTATAGAATTTCACATGTCAAATACACACATTGACCAACTAGGTGGGATATAAATCCTGGCCTAAACAATCTCGACTATATCAATGGTCATTATAAATTAATCATAGCCATTTCCATGAAGCAGAAATAATCACAGGTGACCTTTTCATAGTCTCACCTGCAGGCCACAGTTCACAAAGAGAATCCAAGATCCCACAGGCTGCAGATGGACGTGGATCTGATTTCCTCCCACCTTGAACTGTATGTACTTGACAATATGCACCTATAAGCACTGCTGCCTTACTTGGATAAGGCGATTTTGTGGGCTGATGGAGGTTGGAGAGACAGTTACAATTCCAGACTGTACTTGCACAGCTACTGATGACATTGTGCTTATTTGGTTAGGATTTCAGGCCTGGGATGGCAACATGAGGGAACACCATCATAACACAGAAACTAGGAGGAGTGGGCCATTCAGCACTTCAAACCTGCTCTGACATTCAAAGTAATCATGGTGGATCCTCTATCTTAATGTCATATTCCCACTTTCGTCCCATGCCCCTTAATGCATTTAATATCTAAAAGTGTATGTATCTCCAGGCAGAGTTATAATGATAATCTAAGATAGAGATGGGGAGAAAAGGAACAAAGAAATAAAGGTCCAAGTGGGAAGGAACAGAAAAAAGGGGAGACAGAAATAATCAAGAAGCAAATGAACACAGAGGGGATTTGGGTCACATTGTTACGTGGGTGAGAAGAGACATTCCTGTATATGGCATGCAGAAAGTTAAAGAAAGACATTTCTAAGAGTTTGTAGGAAAATATCTCAAGCTTGAATCTGAAGCTTAACTCATTTGATTTCATTTGCATAATTTTAAAAAGAGACGTAATATTTTGATCTCAAAGTCTCAGATGAACTCATGCAGAAATGCTATTTTCCTCACTGCCAAATTGCATGGAGTACTGAAAAACATTACTATCAATAACACAAATCCTACTTACATTATTGACAATGTTGCTGTCAGCCCCAGCTTCCAATAGAAGTCTTGCTATTTTCTTGTGGTTGAGAGCTGCAGCAATATGGAGTGGTGAGTCACCTGCCTGTGAGGACCAATCAGATCAAAAATGTTTATGGAACTTTATAACATCTTCTATCAGTTATAATATTCAGTTGATAAGGGTACATTTCTATGGATTGTCAGCTCAGGGCCAGCTTAAGGAATTCCAAACAATTTTCAGGCAGTAGGTTAAAGCAGCAGGGATTAAACTGTTATCGGGTTTTTGACAGCGTTTTGTAAAAAGCAGATCTGGAAGGGGGGTTAGAGAAATTCAACAAGTAGTACCCGCGCAACTCTGTGTTATTTAATATACCAGATAAATATGCATCTAATGGGTGATTTCATGATCCAATGATTGGAGAGGGAAGGGGAACTCCTAGGAAATGCAGTCTTGGAAGTCACAGGTATTGATTCAGTTTAGTGATCAGAAAGAGACATACTGACGTCCAAGACATACTTCATATGGACACTAGATCTACTTGGAGTGCCAAGTTGTTCGTCACGTGACACACTCAGTATGGGGTAATGGAAAGGGTACAAGGTAAGGAATCTTGTCGCTTTGAAGGTGACTTTTAGATCAGTTTTTCAAATATGTGATATATTTTCCCATTCCCTTTTCTTTACAGAACACAGAAGCTTAGATTGCCTGATTTACGTTATTTTAATACCACTATTTAAACTCTTTAAAATATGTGATTTTAAGTTGATTAAATTAACAGCACAAAATCAATGCAACAATGCATGAGCATTTGGGAGAAGAATGCAGATGTGTTTTGCACTTAATTATTTTTATCATCTCACATTTCAACTCAGGGAATCCTGAGGGACAGGATATACATGCATTTGGAAAGGCAAGGACTGATGAGGGATAGTCAACATGACTTTGTGGGGAAGTCATGTCTTACAAACTTGACTGAGTTTTTTGAAGAAGTAACAAAGAGGATTGATGAGGTCAGACCGGTGGACGTGATCCTTATGGACTTCAGTAAGGGGTTTGACAAGGTACCCCATGGAAACTGTTTAGCAAGATTAGATCTCATGGAATACAGGGAGAACTAGCCATTTGGATATAGAACTGCCTTGAAGGTAGAAGAAAGAGGGTGGTGGTGGAGGGTTGTTTTTCAAATTGGAGGCCTGTGACCAGTGGAGTGCCACAAGGATCAGTGCTGGGTCCACTACTTTTCTTCATTTCTATGAATGATTTGGATGTGAACATAGGAGGTATAGTTAATAAGTTTGCAGATAACATCAAAATTGGAGGTGTAGTGGACAGCGAAGAAGGTTACCTCAATTACAACAGGATCTTGATCAGATGGGCCAATGGGCTGAGGAGTGGCAGATGGAGTTTAATTCAGCATTTTGGGAAAACAAATCTTAGCAAGACTTAGACACTTAATGGTAAGGTCCTAGGGAGTGTTGCTGAACAAAGGGAGTGCAGGTTCATAGCTCCTTAAAAGTAGAGTCGTAGGTAGATAGGATAGTGAAGAAGGCGTTTGGTATGCTTTCCGTTATTTGTTAGAGTATTGAGTACAGGAGTTGGGAGGTCATTTTGCAGCTGTACAGGACGTTGGTTAGGCCACTTTTGGAATATTGCATGCAATTTTGGTCTCCTTCCTATCAGAAAGATGTGAAACTTGAAAGAGTTCAGAAAAGATTTACAAGGATGTTGCCAGGGTTGGTGGATTTGAGCCATAGGGAGAGGCTGAATAGGCTGGGGCTGTTTTCCCTGGAGCATCGGAGGCTGAGGGGTGATTTTATAGAGGTTTACAAAATCATGCGGGGCATGGATAGGATAAGTAGACAAAGTGTTTTCCCTGAGGTGGTGGAGTCCAGAACTAGAGGCCATAGGTTTAGGGTGAGAGGGGAAAGCTATAAAAGAGACCTAAAGGGCAACTTTTTCACGCAGAAGATGGTGCATGTATGGAATGAGCTGCCAGAGGAAGTGGTGGAGGCTAGTACAATTGCAACATTTAAAAGGTATTTGGATGGGTATATGAATAGGAAGGGTTTAGAAGGATATGGGCCAAGTGCTGGCAAATGGAACTAGATTAGGTTGGGATATTTGGTTGGTGTGGACAAATTGGAGCGAAGGGTCTGTTTCCATGCTGTACATTTCTATGACTATGACTGTCACCAGCATACAATTTTAAATGAGATTAATTTGAAATGAAAATCAGTCACTTTCGGAAACAAGTAAATTGTACTCACTATTGGAATTGACAATTTAAAGCATTTTTAGACACAACACGCATAATATTAAATTCAATTGTGTATTTGAACAGTAATTCATCACAATTAAGCTTATTTTAATCTTTTTTTGTGTTTGTGCTGCTTTTTGTCCATACCTACAATGAGCTGTCAATGTAATTTACAAAACTTATCATTGTAATGTTGAAGCCTATTAATATGTTTAACTTTTCACTTGTAATAAATGATAAATTTGAATAATGCACTCCACAGGTTGGGTTTTCCTTGCAGGCATCAGGACATCACTGCTAGGCTCAAATGAGGATCACTCACTTGTGACTTCCCCTGAATTGGCCCAGTTAGTAGCCACAGGATCGGTGTGCCATCCAGTTAAAGATGGACTCTCTCAGCTGAACAGCCAATAGTAGCAAAGAACAAAAGTAGCAGCTGGATAACTAAATGGTGTAGACAACTCAGCATGGAGGTTCCCACTCTTCACCCTTTCTGAACTTAAAATATAGGAACGGCTCAGCATCTGGGTCAGTGCTGTTGAGGATGGGATTGGATGGGAATGGGACAGTGGGAAACTGCACAGGGTAGCTGCAGTTGAGACCAGACTGCAGGCAGGTCTTTTGGTTCCAGCAGGAATGCTAACCTTGGATGTGGCACAGAGAGGCCACTTCCAGGCAGCTGCACTTCCCAGGCACCTTGAGACAGACTTGAAAATTCTTCCAAATAAAATGCCTTCATTAGTCCTTAACTGGTAAATCCACCCTGTGCAATTGTGCCTCCTAATCCCAGGAAAATGATCCAGAATCGGGATGGAACCGGGGAACTGACACATTAGCTGGCAACGTAGTTTGAGTGAGACTAAACATTCTCCCACACAGGAAAGAGTGCAGGGACAGAGTTTGATGTTACTGACCTGGTTCCTCTCACTAACAGAACAGAAAGCACTCAGGAGGATTCTAATAATAGTCACGTGATTGTAACGAGTAGCAATGTGTAAACACGTGTCACCCATCTGCAAAACAAAAACATTTCAACTCCAAGTCAGGCTGAACATAAACCATTAAAAATGCTGAAGGCAAGCAAGATCCTTTTTTTTTAAAAAGTAAAATATTCTCAATATCAAAAAATGTAGAAAAGAGCAGACCCTCACTTACACTGTTCTTAATGTCAGGTCTGGACCCTCCTAGCAATAGTACACGGGAACTCTGGGAATGGCCATTCTGACAGGCCAAGTGGAGGGCTAAGTTACCTGCCTTAAGGGAGACACAAGCGGCAACACTGAAAAGTTACTAAACAATGTCATTGTGTATAAAGAAGATTATCAGTCTGTTTAAATTCAAGAGGCTTTCATGCTAATTCCCTATGTATTAATTTCAGCCAAGCAGTTATTAGATAGCACTTAATAGATGTCAGACACTTCCCTTCAGACAGCTCGAGGGAGCTGTACTGTATTCCAACCTACTCCTGCATATTTCACCAGCACCAGTTAGGAAATAGGACAGACAGAACTATGTGAACCAATTCATACGCCCTGTTAGCTCTAGGTGTTTGTGGTTAGATCACTAACATAAAAACGTTCTTGCCTTCCACTCCAAATCATTATGATATATATCAAAACTTGAAAACATCAATTTCGGAAAACAGACTGGAGACAATATTTTAAGAGCAAAAACAGAATAAAAGAAGTAAATCTTCATAAGAACAGAAAGAGGCTCCACCTTAGCCAAAACTATATTGAAGTCCGGATTCAGAAAGTACTGCCCTGAATGCAGCACTCACCATTTTTGCTCGGGGTGAATAGGCATGGATTGCAATTTTCACATCTGGGGTCAATGGAGGTGTAGCTGCCCATGTTAAAAATGCAGCTGCTAAAGGGTGATCCAACTTTCACCACTAGGATGTCCCAAGTAAGACTTGTGGTTTTTACACTTTTTAGCAGAAGACCTAAAGCTGAGAGACTTATCTGACCAAGTGAGGGTAGCCTTTAAACTTTTGCAAACAAATTCAGCATAAAACCTGAGGGCTATCATTATACAATTTGTGCTGCATGACTGATTTTACAATCACTCAGTCAGATTGACAACTTCAAGTGGGGACAAAGTCTTTGTGGGGCTGTGCGTACAAGTACCTTTTTTCATGAGGAATTAGCTTATTGAGGAATATAAATTTATTGATTTTTGTTTAAACACATTGAAGTCACCAATAGATAGTTTAAACTTCATTTTCGCTCAACTCAACATGGGTCAGGTAAAGGATGAAGATGGTAAGATGGGGTCTGGGTAGAGGAACATAGGTTTGATTGTGGATATGAAGTGTTATTGAGGGTGGTAAGAGGGCCAGAGCTTGATGGAGCATATGAAAGGCTGGGTGGGTGGGGGTGGGGGGAGGTGTTTAAGAGGGATGTGACTTTGCAAGAAGGGTGTGGGGAGCATAGTTTGGCTTGGCTGGATAAGGGGACTTGGAGTTGGAAAGAGGAGGATAGTTTAGCATCAAGGGTATGAGGAACCATTGGGGGTTGGAGAGAAGGAACGAGATGATATGAGTTAGGGTGGAAAGTGTGTGAGAAGGGTGGGGGCATGTGAGAGATGGAGAGCTATTTTCTCATTATTTTACTTAGTGGGTTAAAATCCTGGATCAGAAAGGGGTGGGTTTCACCAACCCATCTTCACAGTAGGCAGCTCTTGCTACTGTGTCCACAATAATTCCAGGTATAACGGCTCAGACTCCTGCTAACATCTACTCTCCTGGAATCAAAATTTAACAATCTGGGGCACTTGCACCTCAGTCAGGTTTGTGGAAGCAGGTATTTTATTAACTCTTTGGTCACAGCTCAGGAATAATCAGAATATACAGAAATATTGGAAGACATGATATTGAAATGGCCGTTTCTCACGGTGAATTTAGTTGAAAGAACAAATAGACCTGCATGTTCTGTGTTCACAAAACCTTTGTAAATAGCAAGATATGGTGAGCAGATTGTTAAAAAGACATCACAAGCTTTATTACTAGAGGTTTAAAGTACAAAATAAGGAAGCTACATTAAATCTTTCTGAATCTGGCACCACATTTCCAGAGGATTTTAGGACTTTAAAGTGTGTGGGTGGAGATTTATTAGAATACTACCAGGAATGAAGACCTTCAGTGAAGTGGAATGCCCAAAGAAAGCTGGATTATCCTCCTTAGAACACAGAAGGTTAAGGCAAGTTCCAATACATGTTCAAGTTCACAAAGAATTTTGATGGGGAAGAAATGAGAAATTGTTTCCAGTGTAAGGGTCAGTAAGCAGATTGGTAAACTGAACCAAAGACAACACCAAGGGGGAAATGTTACTCTGAATTCTGAATTGGGTGGGACGGTGAACTGTGAGCAGAATGTAGAGATGCTTCAATGTAATTTGGACAAGTTGCATGAGTGGGCAAATGCATGGAAGATGAAGAATCGTGTGGATTAATGAGAGGTTATCCAATTTGGTAGAAAAAAATAAGATGATAATTATGGCAACAGATAGGGAAAGGAGGAGGCGCAACAAGACCGAGTTGATGTACACCAGTCACTGAAAATAAGCATGCAGGTGCAACAGGCGGTAAATAAGATAAATGGAATGTTGGCCTCCATAGCCAGAGGATTTAAGTAAAGGAGGATTTAAGTAAAGGAGGATGTCTTTCTGCACTTGTACAGGGATTTGGTGAGACCACACCTGGTGTTAAAAGGATATTCTGGCTATGGAGGGTGTGTAATGACGGTTTACTAGGCTGATTACTGGGGTGCAGGACATATTTACTAAGACTGGATTGGTACAGACCGTATTCATGGGAGTTTAGAACAATGAGAATGGAATCACATAAACATATAAAATTCTAACAGGACTAACCAGAATAAATGTTCCCAATGATCAGGGAACCAGCAGTCGTACTGTAAGGATACAGGGTAGGCCATTTAGCACAGAGACAAGGAGAAATCTCTTCATCCAGAGAGTCATGATTTGGAGATGTCAGTGTTGGACTGGGGTGTATAAAGTTAAAAATCACACAACACCAGGTTATAGTCCAACAGGTTTAATTGGAAGCACACTAGCTTTCAGAGCGACACTCCTTCATCAGGTGGTAGTGGAGGGCTCAATCCTAACACACAGAATTTATAGCAAAAATTTACAGTGTGATGTAATTGAATTATACATTGAAAAACTGATTGTCTGTTAAGCCTTTCATCTGTTAGAATACCATGACAGTTTCACTTCTTTCATGTGTAAATCACAAAACCATTTTTTAAAATAGTTGCATTCTCAGGTTAGCTGTTAACAATGGTGTTAGCTAGACAATATGTTGAAGGTGTTAGCCCCCTGTGTTCTCTGTCTATGTCATGATGTTTAGATTGATTTTAATCTAAAAAGTGAGATAATGGAGTTTTACATGAATTCATGCAGTTTTTGAGCAAAGTACAATGTAACGCTGCAAGTACAAATTCACCCCACAAAATATATGTGTGCATGTGGGTCTTTATCTGCCTGTGTGTGTGTGTATGTCTGTCTGGGTTGGGGGTTGTGAGTGTGAGAAAGTGTATGTGTGTGTGTAGTGAGTGCAGAGCGTCTTAAGTCTGTGAGGGGGTGCATGTGTGAGTGTGGGAGTGTGTGTGTGTCTGTAAGGGTGTGTGTGACTGTGTGCGCATCTGTGTATATGTGTCCGTGTGTATGTGTGTATAGGAGTGCCTGTGTGTGTGTGAAGGAGTATCTGTGTGTGTATATAGTGCAATGGTGGTCACCTGTAATGTGACATGAACCCAAGGTCCCGGTTGAGGCCTTCCCTATGGGTACCGAACTGAGCTATCAGCCTCTGCTTGGCCACTTTTCGCTGCTGCCTGTCCCGAAGGATGGTCACCCGAAGGTCCAAGGTCGAATGACCTGGACCACTGAAGTGTTCCCCAACTGGGAGGGAACACTCCTGTTTGTTGACTTAAGACACTCTGCACTCACTATACACACACACACACTCTCACACTCTCAACCTCCAATCCAGACAGACACACACAGACAAAGACCCACATGCACACATATATTTTGTGGGGTGAATTTGTACTTGCAGGGTTACATTGTACTTTGCTCAAAAACTGCATGAATTCATGTCAAACTCTGTTATCTCACTTTTTAGATTAGAATCAATCTAAACATCATGGCATAGACAGAGAACACAAGGGGCTAACACCTTAAACATATTGTCTAGCTAACACCAATTGTTACAGTTAACCTGAGAATGCAACTTTTTTAAAAAGTGTTTTGTGATTTACACATGAAAGAAGTGAAACTATCATGGTATTCGAACAGATGAAAGACTCAACAGACAATCAAGGTATTTTTCAATGTATAATTTCAGTTACATCGTACTGTAAATTTTTGCTATAAATTCTGTGCCTCACAATTGTGTCCTCCACAACCACCTGATGAAGGAGCCATGCTCCAAAAGCTAGTGCTTCCAATTAAACTTGTTGAACTATAACCTGGTGTTGTGTGATTTTTAACAGTTCAGCCAAGTATGGGGTCCTTGCAATATTGTTCAAATAATCTGAAATTCGGATAATTGATGTTCGGATAATCAAGGTTTCTCTGTAACAGTCGAATTTTTTGGACTACTTTCTAAGGTTAAATTTATAGGGTCGACTATTATATGGATACTACTTTTGAGGGCCTGAAAATGCATGCACATCAAATTCAAACCATATCATTAGCAGAAGCTCAACTGATCTCTAAATGAATAAAGAAAAATAAACAATGAATTATGGTAATTCTGAAAACCCGGAGTAAAACACAACAGCCAGTGGACTGGAAGACTGGGAGCAAAGTGGAACAAACGGCAGACTGGAAATGCTGGAGCGGAACGCCACAGTTGGCACACTGACTCATAAACGTTGTTCTGTTATCCACGAAGAACTAGGGTTGACCTTTCCATGAGATATATGGAAAATTCCGGATTATTTGGCCAAAAATAGGGGATTGACTTTTACATGAGATTGACTATTACTCCAGTATATATGGTATTTGAAAACTTTTTAAACAGTCAAACACCTAATCACCCTTCATGACAAATGAACTCAGTTTATCCTGTTTAAATTCAGGATCATTCATAACTTCGGGTTCTTTTCCCTGATCTACATTTCTTTTCCTTAATTTTCAAACGAAAATTTTTTTCTGTCGAGTCGCTTCAAGAACTTTGTTAATGTTATGTTGGTGTCGGCTAAGAAAGCTCGATATTCCTTTTGATTCAGTTCATTAACTTTCTTGCTTTCAACCAAACAGTGACACTCCAGTTCACAGTTTGAGCACCTTTGGCAAAACACCCAACTCTTTGACGTCTCTGATCTATGCATTCACTTCCAGGTTTGGGACTCTTTTAATCTTATTCAGTACCTTCAAGGACTCAATGTCTTTTTCTGTTAAACACAAATAACTGAAAAACTGACATCTTCCTGGGAGCAATTTGCTTCTTCTCCTCACCAGTTCTCATTGTATCTGCATCTGACACTGATTGCCTTCGCCCTCTGATTCTCTGCCCGAAGAACCCCTCTGATTCCTTGCAGATTTTCTCTCTACCTGCCAGGCACTTGGCCTCTTTTGTAACATTCTTTCAAGGTCAAGAATTGCTAGGTCACTTGGATCAGGACTACTTATTATTCAACAATAATCACATTTGATCTCTCTTAAAGTCCTTTCCAAATATTCTTGATTACAATTAAAAATTCTACATATGTTTCAAGAAAACTAGAAATTTTAATTATTAAAAAAAGAACTGCAGATGCTGGAAATGTAAAACAAAACAGAAACTGTTGAAGAAACTCAGCCTATCTGGCAGCATCCATTGAGAGAAAACTAGTGGCCCTTCTCCAGAACGATTCTGATGAAGGGTCGCTGGATTCCAAATGTTAATCCTGCTTTTCTCTCTATAGAAATTTAGTTTACTGTACTGCTTATAGCCCAAAGGTCATCACATTAGTTGGGGAACTCTTTCATTTATTCAGTACAGGCACAGTGGGCTGAATGGCCTCCTTCTGCATGATATCATTCTATGATGCTTTTTAACCATTATGTAACATGCTTCTAAATGTTATTTTGTAAATTATCACTTTCATTTTATCCAGGGGGTTTATGGTGAACCAGCTGGGCTTGTGTTTACAGTTTACTGGATGGCTGTCAAAGGGAAGATAATAAGCAGAAAACAATCATTTTAAATAAGAAAGAGAAGTATGAAACAGCTTAGGTTCTGATGGACTGCAGTCTGTCCAAGAGCTGCATTTGTAGAGACTTGCACAGACATAGTCCAGCTTCAAAATTTAGTGCCTCAAATCAGCTCAACAATGAGTTCAAAACAATATGACAAATACTGTTACAGTCAGTAGAAAATCTTTATTTCCATAGCAACTTTAAGTTAGTGAAATATCATTAGCACCGAAAACAGAGCTACAGAGACATCCAAAATATCAAAAAAAGCTTGATCAAAGAGATATGTTGTAGAGTATTTTAAAAGATACAGAACAATGAAGCCTGAACATTTACCAATGGAAATTCTAGCCCTGAAGGCTTCAGCAACTGAAAGCACATGTAGCAGTGGTAGAGAGAGAAAAAAGGTACACTTGAGGTCAGATTTGAAGGAACACAGCGGCCTCACAGTCTTGCAGAGCTTCAGGAAGTTACAGAGATATGGAGTGGTGAGACCATGTAAGGAACTGAAAGCAAGGACGAGCATTTCAAAATTGAGGTGCTGTCAGATTGTGAGCCAGTGTAGGTCAGGAAGCATGCAGGATATGGATGAATGAGACTTGAGCGACTCAATACTTTATAATTTACAAACAAATTGGATGGTGCATCAAAAAAATGTCCTGGATACTGTAATGATTTTTTGAATAAATTAAGTCATTCATTATAAAGGAACATTATAAATCCTCAGTAACAGCTATTACAAAGTATATATTTTTTCGACAACAGGAGTAATTTTCTTGAAAATGTACCTACAAGGTGGAAAATGTCCTATATGTCCAGAGCTTTCTGCAAATGCAGAAACCTGCACATTCCTGAAAATGAGCCCTTTTGTGAAAGCATGACTGTTGGGATCAGGCTGAGAACGTGCAGCTTCTTTTTGTTCAAGGTTATAAAGGGAAAACTTTGCTGCAAGAGCCATGAGAAACTGCAGTTTAATAATGTATATCCAAATTGTTAAAATGAAATGTTCATGAAATTAATTCCTGTAACACATTCAGGCTATAATACTGACTTTGAGCAATAATGTAAAATGGGTAATCTCAGATTTGCAATCCATTACACGTCTCTTCCAATTTGCATTTCTGTTAAAATCAAATGGCTAACCAATTGCCTGCTTTACACTATTGCCCAAAGTATCATACACAACCTATTACACTGATCAATCGATCTTTGAGTCAAATAAAAATAACAGAAACCCCAATCCTTCTTTCTAACCTGATTCTTTGCATGGACATTTGCTCCTGCCTTGACCAGGAGTTTGACAGATTGACTGAAACCATGCCAGCAAGCTTCATGCAGAGCAGTGTTACCATCCTATAATTCAAAGAAAATTGAAAGAAAATGCTTCAGCAATAGCTTCTCTGAGAAGGCACTGAACAATTACAGAAATACAAGCTACAGTTTGTTGGCAAGCATAAGCATAGCCAAAGCGAATCTCATATACTTAAAACAATGCAGATGAAAAATTTTACTTTTTAACGGACCAGATCAGACCCCCTCAAAATATTTCATGAAGGAAGCCTAGTCCTTTAT
The DNA here is from genome assembly GCF_004010195.1 of Chiloscyllium plagiosum. Classification (NCBI taxonomy): domain Eukaryota; kingdom Metazoa; phylum Chordata; class Chondrichthyes; order Orectolobiformes; family Hemiscylliidae; genus Chiloscyllium; species Chiloscyllium plagiosum. Next base: position 96,411,219 of record NC_057712.1, read on the forward strand.
TTTAAAGGCAAATGTAAAGTGTTGTGTTCCAGATGTAGTTCAACAGGTCAAACTACTCAACGTTAAGCAAAACACAAGTTATTCAAACATTATAGTTAAAATACAACAAAAGAAAGAAGAACTTAGAATAACGTAACTGTACTGGAAAACTTAACAGAGTAAAAGATACAGTAACTATTACTAATTAATTGTTCCAATGTCGTAGGATCTCATAAATACACCCCTTGGCAAAAAGGCAAATTCAGAAAACAGATTTTCTCACATGCAACGACAACAGTGTAAACAGAAAGCCCAGCTTCTAGCTGTAACCAAGAAATATTGCTTAGGCTTCTCTGAGACTCCAGCAGCTAAATAAAAAAATCCTGGTCTGTGAGAGCTGGCCACACCATCTAGGCCGCTTCTATTGTTCCAACTTTAAAATAAAATCCCAAGGCCTCGCAAGTTGTTTATGTTACCACAGCTTGCTCCGTACCCCTCGTTTCTCTTAAAAAAAACTAGGTCAGAATACATCTTTTAAAGCCACAGCATTGTCACATACTTAAAAAAAAGGTCATTCATGGTATGCGAGTATTGCTGGCAAGATTGGCCAATCCTTTGTTGCCCTGCAAGGTGGTAAGTCAACCTTCTGTGAGGAAGATATTCCCACAATGCCAGTAAATTGCAATTTCTAGGTTTTGATCCAAACATGATGAGGTGATAGTTAAACTCTCTCTTGCTGAATGTGGTCATTGTCTGGAATTTGTGTGTTATAAATTTTACACTATCTGGAAAGAAATCTGCACCATCTATTTTGTGAATATCAAATACTTTTTTCACTGTGTCAACATTACATACTCCCAGCTCAGATGCAAAGTGATGCTTCCTCTTCTCTTATCTATTTCAGAATGGAATTTTCCACTGTGATGCATCTATTTCCCACAATGTCTACGCTCGGCATATCATTCCTGAGGGAAACTCAATTTCGTCTCAATTACTGGTAATCTGTGTGATTTATATTCAATACAATTCGGGGTTACATAGGCTAATCTCCTGTCACACAGAACAACCTCAAGCTTTCAGATACAAAGAGGATGAAATTTGTTTTGGTCATATTGTGGAAAATTTGAAAGAACAGAAAATGGACTATCAACTCACTACCACTTATTTAACACTACTGTCCAAAAATAATTTCATAGCTAAAAAAGTCAACAAGACTCTGAACTTATCCGGATGAGCACAATTGAATTTCAGATCTGAGAGATGAATTGTCACTGAGAACATTTCTGCCATTCACATATCTTTTGTGAAATAAGAGTATGTCTTTCTCACCTTGTCCTGCCGGTCTAGAGCACATCCCTCAAGAATGAGTGCTGAGATGACCTCGGTATTACCCACAACAGCTGCTCGATGCAAGGCTGTTTGTTCACTCTGTTATGGTGAAGCAGAAAAAGAAAACAAGGAAACAATTGTGGCAAGTAAGAGAACAGATCAAAGTTTATATCCTTAACTGACATTTATGAAATTGTATAAATCCCATGTTGTGCCTAGATTACTGAACAGGCAATCAAATAGAAATTTTTTTTAAGATTACTTACAGTGTGGAAACAGGCCCTTCGGCCCAACAAGTTCACACCGACCCGCCGAAGCGCAACCCACCCAGACCCATTCCCTTACATTTACCTCTGCCCCTAAACTTGCTAAAGTTCACTTCTATACAATCATTTGGAAGCATCCCCGTGCTGTTTACCTAATATGAATGTCTAAAAACACAATTGCTCCTCCAGACTCAAAGAACCCTTGAAAAAAAGTTACAATTCTACATCTCTTCTGACAAAGCCTGACACTAAGTTGCGCTGGCAGGTTGGACAAAATATGTAAATATTCTATTGACCAGATTACATCAGGGTCTAATTAAACACATTAAATCTCAAGTTTAAATATTTAGGATATCTCCACCTGTCTCGGATGAATCCTATTTTAATGCTGCTGCAAACTCTGAAGTTGGGATGAGTGGAACCCATCAGAATGCATTAATAACCTGACCATTATTTAACTCTCTGGTTGCTAAAGACTACTACTGTGTAGACAGAACTAGAAGTTAACCTTAAGATTTGTGAATGTCTCATTTAAAATACTTCTGGATTTGTTTATTATTAAATTCTAAAACTTACAACTGGACTTAATGATCCAATCATCAAGATCTAAAACTTGTAAAATGATTGCTCTATTGGTTGTATTGTATGTAAAATGGTGACAAGATTCAAGAGAGCTGCAGCAAACATCTCAGATCCATGTCAAATGACTAAGAGGAACAAAAATTGAGATTACTGACAAAATATTCACAAAGAAAATGAGACATGATCCAGAAGGTGTTTTGGAGAGAAACTTTCCATAGAACAATTAAAATTTCATAACATCTACCTCAATATACTCAACTCAGCACCACTTTTAAATGCATTCAACATCCTGTGATTTTGAGTGAGAATTCCTTCCAAGAGTTTTCATGCAGTGATGAAGAAAGACTGAAACTGTGTGGCATCTACGACTTCAGTGAGACAGCAGTTCACTCTGGCACCTACCTGCCTTTACATTAATGAGTTTGTACTATGAAACAGCATTATTGATGTTCACGTTTTCTTGCTTTATATCATTTAAACTGCAAGCCCAATCATGAAGGCAGATTCACACGTCTTTAACTATAGGAGTGTTTAAATGTAAAAGCATTTTGTATCCTGAAGGTTCAATCTTCATTTGCAAACTAGTAATTTGGATTGCATTATTTCACAAATGCACAGGAAAATGCAGACTTTTCACAAAGACATTGTAAAAAGATGTTCTGTGTAAATCGATTATATAATCACTGTAACATTATATCATAAATTGGAAACATACAGAGTCATTGATTTATCCCATTAATGATGTACTAGGACAAGGCTGTTATGCAATACACTGAATGCTTAAAGTTAGGTTGTACCTCAGAGAAATTTTATTTTGCTCCAGCAAAGCATCTAATATCATTCTCTATTAAATCTGTCTTTGCATGTTCATGTCTCTAAATAGTTCAACTAAAATTTGTTGAAAGTAAGAGCTGGCAATATTGCACTGAAGCTCTGAGTTAATAGGAAAAGCCATTACATATCTCCTTACACTAATCAGGTGAAGTTAAAATCAAACAACACCAGGTTATAGACCAACAGGCTTATTTGGAAATACTAGCTTTCAGAGTGCTGCTCCTTCATCAGGTAGCTTTGGAGCAGGATCATAAGGCACAGAATTTATAGAAAAAGATTACAGTGTCATGCAACTGAAACAATATATTGAACAAACCTAGATTGCTGTTAAGTCTTTCATCTTTTAGTACGGGTTGCAGATTTCGGTTCATTAATACGTAAACCCCAGGACTTCTTTTAAGTCACATTCTCAAGATAACTTAAGGTTTTATAAAAAAAAAGGTGACATCTCAGCTCAGACAATGCATTAAAGGTGTGAGGTTAGAGTCTGTCTGTATCCCAATCTTGAGTCAGGCTGGTTCTATTTCCAAAGTAGGAATTTATATGGATTGACTGCCTGCAGATTGGGTGCTTTTTGAGCAAATTAAATATATCTGTGTATGTGTGTCTGTGTGTGCACGCACGCGCATGAGAGTGTGTGTTTGTCTGTATATGTGCTTGGTAGAGTGTGTGCATGAATGTGACAGAGTAGAAGCCTGTGACAGGGTGCGTGCATGGGTGTGTGTGGGGAGTGTATGTGTGCGTGTGTGTCTGACAGAGAACATGTGTATGAGGGTCTGCGTGAGTGTATGAGTATGTAAGAGTGTGTGCGTGTGCGAGAGAGAGTGTGTATCGTGTAGTAGAGTCACCTGTGGTGTGACATGAACCCAAGATCCCGGTTGAGGCCATCCACGTGAGTTCCAAACTTGGGTATCAGCCTCTGCTTGGCTACTCTGTGTTGTTGCATATCCCGAAGTCCGCCTTGGAGGATGGTCACCCGAAGATCCGAGGCCAACTGTCCCCGATCGCTGAAGTATTCCCCAACTGGGAGGGAACATCCCAGTCTGGTGATTATTGCACAATGTCCATTCATTCGTTGTTGTAGTGTCTGCTCGGTCTTGCCAATGTACCATGCCTCGGAGCATCCTTGCCTGAGGCGTATGAGATAGACAATGTTGGCAGAGTCACATGAATACCTGCCGCATGCATGGTGGATGGGGTCCCCAAGTGTATTAGTGATATCCATGTCAACACTCTGACACGTCTTGTTATGGTTGCCATGACAGGGTTGTACGGTGTTGTGATTGAAGTTGTCCTGAAGGCTGGGCAGTTTGCTACGAGCAATGGTCTGTTTAAGGTTTGGCAGTTGTTTAAATGGAAGAAGTGGAGGTGTAGGGAAGATCTTGGTGAGGTGCTCATCCTCATCGATAATGTGCTGCAGGCTGCGAAGAACATGACATAGTTTCTCCACTCACAGGATGTACTGGACAACAAAGGCTACGCTATCAGTTGCATCTCGTGCCTGTCTCCTGAGGAGGTCATTACAGATTCTCACTGTGGCACATCAGAACTGTCAAACGATCCACTTCTCACCTTTAAACAATCACCAAGATCATTGTTCAAGCAAACACATCAACCACAACACTGTACAATCCCGTCATGGCAACCACTGCAAGATATGTCAGAATGTCAGCATGGATACCACCATTACACATGAGGACACCACCCACCATGTACATAGCAGGTCTTCATGTGACTCGGCCAATGTTGTCTATCTCAAACACTGCAGACAAGGATGCTCCGAGGCATGGTACATTGGCAAGACCGAGCAGACGCTACAACGGATGAAAGGACACTGCACAACCATCACCAAACAGGGATATTCCCTCCAGTTGGGGAACATTTCAGTGGTTGGTGACATTCGGCCTCAGATCTTCAAGTAATGGTCCTCCCAGGTGGACTTCGGGATACGCAACAACACACAGTGGTCGTGCAGAGGCTGATAGCTAAGTTCGGTACCCATGAGGATGGCCTCAACTGGGACCCTGGGTTCATGTCACACTACAGGTGACCCACTATACTACACACTCTCTCACACACAGACACGCATATATACATACACACACTCTCTCACACTCATGAGACCCTCTCATATACACACACTCACGCACATGCCATCTCACAGGTGTATACTCCGTCACATTCATGCACACACTCTACCAAGCATGCATAGACACAAACACACCCACACTTTCGCATGCACACTCACTCTCTCTCATGCACACTGACACACATACAAGTATATGGGGTGAATTTGAATTTACAGAATTGTGATTGCAGATATATTCTATTTTGCTCAAAAAACACACAATCTGCTAGCAGTCAAACCATATAACATTTTGTAAATTCTTACTTTGGAAACAGAACCAGTCTGACTCAAATTGGGATACAGACAGACTCTAACCTCATATCTATAATGCATTGTCTGAGCTGAGGTATCACTTTTTTTTGAAAACTTTAAGTTAAGATTAGATTTAGATTACTTACAGTGTGGAAACAGACCCTCCGGCCCAACAAATTCACACCGACCCGCCGAAGTGCAACCCACCCAGACCCATTCCCCTATATTTACCCCTTCACCTAACACTCCAGGCAATTTAGCATGGCCAATTTACCTAACCCACACATGTTTGGACTGGTGGAAGGAAACCGGAGCACCCGGAGGAAACCCACGCAGACACGTGCAGAATGTGCAAACTCCACACAGACAGTCGCCTGAGACAGTAATTGAACCCGGGTCTCTGGCGCTGTGAGGCAGCAGTATTAACCACTGTGCCACCGAGCCGTCCACAGCTTGAGAATGTGACTTAAAAGACGTTCTAGGATTTACATATTAATGAACCAAAATCTGCTATCCATTCTAAAAGATGAAAGAACTTAACAGCAATCTAAGTTTGTTCAATATATTGTTCCAGTTGCATGACACTATAATCTTTCGTTATAAATTCCATGTCTTATGATACTGCTCCACAGCTACCTGATGAAGGAGCAGTGCTCCAAAAGCTAGTACTTCCAAATAAGCCTGTTGGACTATAACCTGGAGTTGTGCGATTTTTAACTTTGTCCACACCAGTCCACCTGCTCCTCCACATCAATGCTACAATCAGATGAAAGCATTATGAAATAAAGACTGCAAGAATTGAAAAAGACATGTAAATTAGACTGAGAGAATGCAATGCCCAACAAGACTCTAAAAGATTAACAGAGCATAGAAAGGAAAAAAGCTGTTTGTAAAGTTGGTATCATTAGAATCGCCAACAATAATTCGTATCTGAAGGGATGAGGGGTTAACTTTGTAATGATTCATTTTCAATGCCAGAGAGCTTGACTGGCATAACCTCATCAAGAAAAGAGTACTTACACTTTTGTGCGAGTTTAGTTTACATCTCCTGTGCAAGTACAGCAACATCGTGCCACTCAATAATGAACCAGAAAGCAAAATGCCATTTTCATGAACCGAACAACTCCTTGGTCAGCAACATTTGGGAAATGGTATTTTACTGCATATCCGCTCTTACTTGAAATTGCTGTAATTTTTATGGGAGGTGATGGCTTTGTGGCATTATCGCTAGACTGTCAATCCAGAGACCTGATAAGGTTCTATGGACCCAGGTTCAAATACTGCCATGGCACATGATGGAATTTGAATTCAACAAGTATCTAGAATTAGGAGTCTAATGGTGACCATCAAATTATAGCCAATTGTTGGAAAAATCTATCTGTTTCCCTAATTTCCTCTAGGGAAGGAAACTGCCGTCCTTACCTGGTCTGGCTTATATGAGACTCCAGACCCACAACAATGTCATTGACACTTAACTGTCCTCTGGGGTATTAGGGATGGCTAATAAATACTGGCCTGGCCAGTGATAGCCAGATCCTATGAATGAATTTTTAAAAAGAACCTTTGTCTCACTGTTATTTTGACAGACATTTCTGGCTCAATATTTTCTCACTATTCTTAAGACACTGTAGTTTGGAAGTCACATTGTATTGATGAAAATTCTGAATTTGTAGAAATTACAGAGTCTCAGTGGATATGTTTACCTTGTCAGAAAAAAAACGATCAATTGCTGCACTGTAATTTATTCTTTGTGTGGATGAACTGATAGATATATTACAAACCCTTGCATTTCTGGCCTAAAGTCATTGTTCTCCTTGGGTGAGACATGCTGTGCATTATTGTCAAGTGAACCACTCCTTTATAAGAAACTTTTAGAATAATGCGTGCAATTCTGGTCTCCCTGCTACAGGAAAGATGCTGCAATACTTGAAAGGGTTCAGAAAAGATTTACAAGGATGTTGCTGGAGTTGGAGGGTTTGAGCTATAAGGAGAGGCTGAACAGGCTGGGGCTATTATCCCTGGAGCATTGGGACGCTGAGGGGTGACGTTATAGAGGTTTATAAAATCATGAGTGGCATGGATAGTCAAGTTCCTTCCCCAAGGTACGTGAGTTCAACACTGGAGGGCACAGAATTAAGGTAAGAGGGAAAAGATTTAAAAGGCACCTGAGGGGCAACTTTTTCACACAGAGGGTGGTGCGTGTATGGAATGAGCTTCCAGAGGAGATGGTGGAAACTGGTAAAATTATAACACATAAAAGACATTTGGATGAGTTAATGAATGGGAAGGGTTCAGAGGGATATGGGCTGAATGTTGGCAAATGGGACTAGATTAGTTTAGGATATCTGGTCGGCATGGACAAATTGGACTGAAGGGTCTGTTTCCATGCTCTATGACTCTATGACATTCACTTAAATATCAGTATACTTCATTCATCCATAACATCAGCATCAGAACTCAGCTGCCTGCATCTTGTCGCACACTAAGACCTGTTTTCCTGACTTGGTTGATTTTCATAGATGCCTTAGGTTGGGTTTTCAATGCGGCATTGGGAACCTGATCCCTGGATGAATTCCAGGTCCCGTCCCCACCCTCCCCCCCAAACTGCATTGCTACTGCAATGTGATTTTTAGATATAAATGGTTTAAATGGCCAGGAGACAAGCTTGGCACCTCAGTGTCTCCAGGAGGTGGGCGCTGCCTGCCAAGGCAGTGGCAATCCTGTTGGGAAATACCAATGCCTTGCTGACTAGAACAGGCAGCTCCTCAGAAGTCAATAGAGACAGACGGAGTCAGATGACCACTGCTCTCAGTGACACTCTGTGGAGGTGCTGGTGTTGGACTGGGGTGGACGAAGTTAAAAATAAATCACACAACACCAGCTTTATTTGGAAGTACAAGCTTTCAGAGCACAAGCTTCATCAGGTAGCTTGTGGGGCAGAATCTATAAATTCTGGGTCCTATGATCCTGCCCTACTAGCTACCTGATGAAGGAGCAGCACTCCAAAAGCTTGTACTTCCAAATAGACCTGCTGGACTATAACCTGGTGTTGTGTGATCTTTAATTTTGTCTACACTAACACTGGTTAACTCCCGAAATTTGTTAAAAGCATGATTCCAAATTTAAATTATTTTGGCCTTATAGTGAAGTTGGGAGCACTAGCCAGCATGAAACTTTTGAAAATTCAATTCTGGTCTTTGCGGGCACATGCAGCTATAGGGAGAGGCTGAATAGGCTGGGGCTATTTTCTATGGACCGTTGAAGGCCGAGGGGTGACCTTCTTGAGGTTTATAAAATATGAGGGCATGAATAGGGTAAATAGATAAGAACTTTTTCCCACAGTTGGAGGAGTCCAAAACAATAGGGCATAGGTTTAAGGTGAGGGGAAAAGATTTAAAAGTGACCTAAGGGGCAATTTTTTCCATGCAGAGGGTGGTGCATGTGTCAAATGAGCTGCCACAGGAAATAGTGGAGGCTGGTACAATTACAACATTTAAAAGGCATCAGAATGGATATATGAATAATAGGGTTTAGAGGGATATGGCCCAAATGCTGGCAAATGGGACTAGATTTATTTACGATAACTTGTCAGCATGGGCAAATTGGACCGAAGGGTCTGTTTCTATGCTGTACATCTCTATGACTCTATGATTAACAGCCCCCTAAGGAGCGTAAGGGCTCATTAATTAGTATCAGGCTCCTACCCCAATCACTGCCTGTCACCATTCCTTTGAAAATCCGAGATTGTGCCTAACTTTAAACGTTTACCCACAATGGGTCCCTGTACCTACTGAAAATAATCCTTGTTTCATCAGACATTAAAGTGTTTTCCTATCACCAAATCCAAGCAAACTCTCCCAGCCCTACTTTCCGTCCCCCAACCTTGTTATACAACTTCTTCCACCCTCAGCTCTGGCAGCAGAGTCCTCAGCCATTGACATTTCATAAAAACATCTTTAATAGCAACCACAAACAAAAACAGAAGTTGCTGGAAAAGTCAGTAAGGGTCTGGCAGCATCTGTGAAGAGAAATCAGAATTAACATTTCGGGTCCAGTGACCTTTCCTCAGAACCAACCACCTCTCTGTTGCTTTTCCCAACCTGATTAGCCTTTTGAGACACCCATCTTTTCAACAAAGCTTTCCCCCTTAATTTCTCCCACCTAGGCTCACTGTCTTTTTCTCAGTGTATGTGTGATGCTTCATAAATGTTGGTTGTTTAAATGTGGGATCTACAGGATGGTCCCCTGGCAATGCAGCATTGCTCATTGAGCAGGGCTGAGTATTAGTGACCCAATCTAGATGGTGTGTTCAAACCCAGGAGGAATTCTGACATCCTACTAAATCCCAAAATGGAGCACCAGCAGCCACGCTGAATGGGTCTGAAAGGGATCATTCTCAAATGTAGAAATGCCAAATATCAGTCTTCAATTAGTCTCCTCAAATTTATTGAAAGTGTAGGTGCCATTGTCAAGGTGCAATTGTGCATATGTTAATATGTTCCTGAACTAGGAATTCAGAGGCCTGGAGTAATGTTCTGGAGTTGAGTTGTTAATTTTAATTTGCCTTGGTTGCTAGTACAGTTATCCTCTGGTCAAATTCTGAAAGCTGTATAGTGGAATAATTAGTCCAGGGCTTGAGCATATAATATTAACTGATACACTAGTCCTGAGCAGGAGCTGCAGTGTCAGAGTTGCCTTTCTGTAGGGCCCACATTTAGTCTTATCTACTGTTTCAGGTTGGCCATCAAACTAAAAGAGGTAGACATAGAACTGCAGGCTCTCAAATTAGACTAAAAATGAGCCAGAAAGCTTTTGTCAATCAAATGCCTCTCATCTGTAAAAATCTTCATGAGGTGCATGAAGATTTATGAAATGGGCAGCACATTAATACCAATATGCTATATACATTTATGTAGTCTTTAATTTTAACTACTAAGTGACAACTTCTAATTATACAAAGGAAAGTTTCAGTTTAGTAATGGAATAACTTGATTCATAATGCTGCAACAATCAGGCCTAACATAAATCAGAAGTTAATGCATGGTAGGTGTATTTGCAGAATATAAATTGTCAGCCTCCTGATTTTTCAGTTTCTTGTATGTCTTTTTGTCATCAGAGCAATAGTAACCTTGATGACAAGCAAAATTTTGAACTGTGAATGCCTTTCAGCCAATCAAAATTCTGATTAGAGATCCAATAAGGTCTTAGAGGATTGGTTACCAGAGGTAAAGCATTAGTATCAGAGGTTGTGGGTTTGACGGAACTGGATCCAAATGGTTCAAAATAAGAAATCCCAATTTTGGCCACTGGAGGGCATTCTGCAACTAAAGATGATATGTCTCACTCATCCTGAAAGAAACATAGGAATGTCAAATCTTAGTCTTCAGTTAACTACCTCAGATTTAATGGTTCTGGTGCAGTACACGCTATCGTAGAGGTGCATTTGTATATATGATATTATAGAAGTTATGTTCTTAGTAGAGAAATCCAGAGCCTGGACGAATGCACTGAAGATATTACTTCAAATCCAAACTTGTCAACTGGGGCATTGAATCAATTTAAATAAAATTTGAATACGAAGCTAGTGAATGTTAAATATATGATATTTGTAAAAACCCGTTAAGTTCATCTGAGTCCCAAGACATCCCTGTAGGAGTTCCTCAGGATAATGTCCTAGACCTAACCATCATCGGCTGCTTCATCAATGACCTTCCTCCCATCATAAGGTCTGAAGTGGGTAATGTTCACCAATGACTGCACATTGTTCAGTAACATTTGTGATGCCTCAGGTACTGAAGTAGTTAGAATCTAAATGCACCTGGACTTGGGCTGAAAACAGAGTTATGGAGTCATACAGAATGGAAACAGAGCCTTCAGTCCAATTAACCCACGCTGACCAGGCTTCCCAAACTAAACTAGCCCCACTTGCCTGCTCCTGGCCCATATCCCTTCAAACCTTTCCTATTCATATACTTGTCTAAACGTCTTTTAAATGTTATAACTGTACCTGCATCCACCATTTCCTCTGGCAGTTCATTCCACACATGAACCACCCTCTCAAAAGGTGTGAGCAACTAAGGCAAGTGTGCTAAATGTGTTTTTAACCACGCTGTCTACCTGTGATGCAAATTTTGAAGAATTATGTACGTGAACTCCTCGGTCTCTGTGCTACAACACCAACCAGGGTCCTATCATTAATTGTATAATATGCCCTCGTTTGTTTTACTAAAATGCAATACCTCATATTTATCCAAATTAAACCCCATCTGCCACTTCTCGGCCCATTGACCCATTGATCAAGATCTCTGTAATCTTAGATAACCTTCTTCACTGTCCACTATACCACAAATTTTGGAGTAATCCACAAATTTACTAACCATGCCTCCTACATTCTCATCCAAATAGTTTATATAAATGACAAACAAAAGTGGACCCTGTACCGATTCTTGTGGAACACCACTGGTCACAGGTCTCCTGTCTGAAAAACAATCCTCCACCACCACCCTCTGTTTCCAACCGTCAATTGGCAAGCTCACTCTAAATCCTATGTGATCTAACTTTACTATCAGTACACCATGCGGAGCCTTGTCACAGGCTTTACTGAAATCCATGTAACAATGTCTACTGCTCTGCCCTCATCAATCTTTTTGGTTACTGCCTCAAAAACCTCAATCAAGTTAGTGAGACACGATTTCCCTTGCACAAGCTGACTATCCCTAACCAGTCCTTGCCTCTCCAAATGCATGTAAATCCTATCTTTCAGAATCACCTCCAACAACTTACCAACCACCAATGTCAGGCCCACGAGTCTATAGTTCCCAGGCTTCTCCTTACAGCCTTTCTTAAATTAAGGCACAACATTAGCCACCCTCCAGTCCTCCTGCATCTCAGCCACAATTATATATGATATAAATATTTCTGCTAGGGGGCCCGCAATTTCTCCCCTAACTTACTACATCTTCCTGGGACACGCTTGATCACGTCCCAGAAATTTATCCAACTTTATGTTTTCTAAGCCCTCCAGCACTTCCTCTACTGTTCTGTGAACTATTTTCAAAGCATCAATATTTATCCCCACAAATTCTCTAGCCTCTGTTTCTTTCTCCATAATAAAATGTTACGTGAAATATTCATTTAGTATCTCTCCCATCTCCTCAGGTTGAACATATAGACAACCTCACTGATCTTCAAGGGACCCTAATCTCTCTCTAGATGCTCTTTTGCTCTTAATATAAATGTAGAATCTTTTTGGATTATCCTTAACCTTGCCTGCTAGGGCTATCTCATATGCCCTCTTTGCTTTCCTGATTTCCTTCTTAAGAACGCCCCTAAACTCTTTATACTGTTCAAGAGATTCATTTGATCCCACTTGTGTCCATCTAATAAATGAGTCTTTCTTATTCTTGACTAGAACCTCAATATCTTTCAACATCCATTGCTCCCTACTCTTACCAGCCTTACCCTTTACTCTAACAGGTACATAATGCCTCTGAATTTTCATTATCACACTTTTGAATCCCCCCACCCCCACTTGTCAATCATCACTTTACCTGCGAACAATCTACTCCAATCATCTTTTGAAAGTTCTTGTCTCACACCACTAAAATTTGTCTTACTCCAATTCAGAACTTTAACCTTTATGGAAGAGTTATCCTTTACCATAAATATTTAAAAACAAATAGAATTATGATCACTAGTCCCAAAGTGTTCCCCTCCTAACACTTCAGTCACTTGCTCTGCCTTATTTTCCAAGAGAAGGTCAAGTTTTGCTCCTTCTCTAGTTGGTACATTTACATATTGATAAAGCAAATTTTCTTGAACGCATTTAGCAAATTTCTCACTATCAAGTCTTTAAAACTATGGCAATCCCAGTTAATATTTGGAAAATTAAAATCCCCTACTATTACAACCCAATTATTCTCACAGGTTTCTGAGACCTCTCTACGTATTTGTTCCTCAATTTCCCTCTAACTATTAGGGTCCTATAACATAATCCTAACAAAGTGATCATTCCCTTCTTATTTCTAATTTCTACTCATACAGTTTCACAGGATGATCCCTCAGATATATCTTTTCTAATTACAGTAGTAATGTTTTCCTTAATAAAAAACACCACTCCCCCTCTTCTCTTGCCTCCCTTTATATCCTTCCTATAGCATTTAAAACCTGGAACATTGAGCTGCCCGTCCTGTCCTTCCCCCAGCCAAGTTTCTGTAATAGTTAGGATGTCCCAGTTCCATTTCCCAACCAGGCCCTAAGTTCATCAGCCTTACCTGTAAGACCCCTTGCACTGAAATAAATGCAGTTTAATTCTTCAGAGCTACCACGATCCCCGACTTGCTCCTGGCTGCCTTTTCTAATTAACTTGCTCTTTTCTGATTCAGAACCATCCTCATCTGTCTTTCTGCTTTTACTGCTACTTAGCAACCTCTCACCCCCTCCACTAGTTTAAAGGGTCCCAAAAAGGAACTAGCAAACCTCCCCGCCAGAATATTGGCCCCTTTCAAGTTCAGGTGAAACCTATGCCTTTTGAACAGGTCTTTTCTGTCAGCAAGTAATATTTACATCTGACAATTTACTTGCATTCCCACCATAGATTCCTGTACCGTCAACATCCTGGCAGTTACCATTGACCAGAAATTACTAAAAATGTTATAAAGCCTGGAGTCAATAGTAAGGATTCCCTGGGCTAACTCTCCCATTTTCATGCCATTGTGCTGCCAATGGGACAGGACACACTTGGGCATGACCTTAGAGGAATGCAAATATGGCAGGCTATTTTTTGGCTAATTTGTGGGACAGATCGCCCAATTTTGGCATAAGTGCATAAATGTTGGAGAGATGGACTTTGCAGGGTTGATATCTGAATGCTGTGCTCCAGATAATGTCAAAAGCTACCGATTCCATATGAGGAGGGATGACCACATGAAGTAGGCAATAGTACGCTCCAAATTCAATTTACTATGTATATGGGAAGAGACCAGAAAGTATTGAAGGTAAAATTACTCAAGTAGAGAAGACAATTTCAGAGATTTAAAAACAGATTAATCACAGATTTCAGGATAAATGGAAGGCATTCAGGAAAGGGATATTTTGGGAGACATTGTATAGTGGTAATGTTACAGGACCAGTGATCCAGAGGCCAGGATAATTTACAGGGGACATGGAATGGGATACAGCACCAATTAACCAGGCTGGTACCACATCTTACAAAGTGTAAAAATATGGGAACCAGTTCCATAAACATTGCTCATACTTCCATTGTACTGCAGAAGATGAGGGATAATCTAGCAAAGATATGACAAACAATAGAGATTCAATAAGGTAATTAAAATAACCTATTCTCACTGGTGGGGGAGATCCAGAACAGGGAATATATAATTTTCAAGTTAGAACTAGACTATTTAAGAATGAAAGAGATAGAGGTTAAATCGTAAACCTATTCATAGAAAGGCTGCAGAACATTCAAGGGATGTGACTTTTCAAAAGAACAGGCAGAAAAGGAAGGCTAGTGGAGTAGTTTTATTAGTATAAGGCGCAATCAGTATGATAGCAAGAAATGATGCTGGATTGTAGCATATAGATTCCATATGGGTAGAAATAAGAAAGAACGAGGGGAAGAAGATAATGGTAGGAGTAGCCAAAAGGCTCCCCCAATGGTCGCTATACTGTAGGATGGAGAATAAATCAGCAAAACGGTGACAAACAAAGTCAACAGACAAGAAGTAATCCAATCACTTTTTACTTACATCATCCTGGATGTCCAGATCACAACTGGCTTTCAGCAGAATTCGTACAACGTCAATGTGGCCCTTGTACGCAGCCAAATGCAGTGCAGTACGTCCATGCTACAAATGGCAAGCAGCAACAATGAGAAGTTATTTAATTCATAAAGGCTTCACTCAGTCTCAAAAACAAGAAAATTCTTTTGAAACCTGTACAATTACCAACCCTCCCCTGCACAAACAGCATTGGTATTCCTTCAGAGTTTGACTCTGAATTTCGTTTTCCTCTTCCTTATCCACCTGCTCCGTATTTGAATTTTGAATAACATCCCTTAAGAATCACATTAATCACAGAGATTTGCAGCTGGAAGACATTCAGATCATTGCAGCTGTGCTAGGTCTCTGAAGGAATTATCACCTGTGTCTCATTTCCGTATCTCATCTCTAATTCCTTTCAAAATGTTTATTTTTCAATTTCCCCTTTTAAAAGGTCCCTGAATATTACTTCTTTGAGTATGTTTGCTGGGATATTCTAACAACCTCTACATATAAAAGACAAAACTAATTTACTCTTTTGTGTTCTTTGGCCTTTAATGTATCGTCTTTAATGTATAAATTTTAGCTACTATTAATCAAAGAAAATTATTTTCCTGAATTACCTCCAAAAATTCCTTCCTAATTTCTGCCATTTTGATTTGATCTCTATTTAAATTTTTTCTACTGCTGAATAGCCAATTTCTCTAATCTCTTCTCATAAATAAGGACTTTCATATCCCCTTAATTACTCAAGAAAAGTCCTAAAAGTTTGTTATAATTTTTGTAAGTTTAGTCCATTTTCATTTTGTACTTTATTCTCCTATTCATTGAAAAAAAATCCCATGTAGAAGTTGTTAGGTATAGGTTATCATTTAAAAATATTCTTTGATAAGTCTTCAGATCAACTGACACAGTCATAGTATGGCTGAGTTATAATGGTCTGAACTGCAGAATTCAGACCCGCATCTATTACCTGGGGCGGCACAGTAGCTAGCACTGCTGCCTCATAACACTACAGACCTGAGTTCAATTCTAGCCTTGGGTGAGGATCTATATGGAGTTTGCATGTTCTCCCCATGTCTGCATGGGATTCCTCCTACAATCCAAAAATGTGCAGGGTGAGTAGATTGATCATAGAAAATGCAGGGTTACAGGGATGGGATAGGTCAGGATGGGATCCTCTTTGGAGGGTTGTTATGGGCTGAATGGCTTGCTATTAGGGTGTAGGGATTCCATAACCATTTTCATAAGGATGTAAGTACACAATTCAATCCCTCAAGTGTCCTCCACCAATTATGGCTTAATTTCGCAAGCATTACTGTGGCCACTTAAGTTTATATTGACTGAAGCTTCAATGCACATATTTTGTTTATACATGTGAGGTAAGAAACTATGTGAAAAAGGAGCAAATGTAAATATTCAAGGAACAAGTTTAATTATCCATGTCTACAACTAGTATTTCAGTCATTATTGTTTGTTCTATCACTAACAATTTATCTAGTGCACAATTGCCAGATTCAACTCTATCATGTTGTGCATTCCTCTCTAACAAAAAGTTTGTAACTGTATAGTGCTTTTAATATAATAAAATGCTTCATGGTGTGTTACTAATGCCTTACAACTCTCCTCTACGCATTCCAACCACTCTCACAGATACCTCCATCCATCTCTCATAGTCACTTCCCCCTACACCATACATGGGCATCTCCTCCTCCTCCTCCTCCAACTCCACCCTGCTCTCAAACGTCTGTTGGCAGCTTTCAAGCACCAAAACTGGGTTACAATCAGAAAAGGTTTGGGTCCAATAACATACAGGCAACTGAAGGCATGGCTACTAACTGTGGAGTAATAAATACTGGAAATGTTCAAGAGATCCGAATTAAATGAGTGCAAATATCTTGAAGGGTTATGGGGCCAGTGGAGATTACAGAATTAGAGAAGGGAAAGGTCAAGGATTTGAAAGCAAGAATGAGAATTTGCATCAGGAGCAAAGTTAATCATTAAGCAAAGAGGTGAGTGGGAGTTTATGCAAGTAAGTGCATGGAGAACAGAGCTTTCTATGAACTCAAGTGTTTGCACTGATGTGGTGAAGTTAGATTCATTCAGGTTTTCACGAGGGAGTTGGATATTACCCGAACTGCGGAGGGGAATGGGGAAAAAGGACCAGATGAGCAGCCCCAATAGAGAATCAACCCGTACACAACACAGCAAATGGACTGCTCTGTGCTGTAAACAAATTATGTCTCTTTAAGGGAAATTCCCTCCTCCTTAGAAATGATGAAGAATGTGGCAAAAAAGGCAAATAATTGAGCAATTAGGCCCTGGAGAGATACTTGGCCTCTTTTTCCTACCATGGCAACTCATTGCTGGGTGGAGGCTCATTGGGGATTTTCTCAATTTGCTAGAAATTAAAGCCCTTAAGTGGTCAATCAACAACCACTTAAGGGCCTCAACTCACCATTTGCCCAATTATGTGCCTACTGGCAGTTGGGAATAACAGCTGAAAAACCAGGACAACCTTTCTGCCGGGTTTGAGTGCTGTCCATTTGCTCCAATCAGGGGCCAATGGCAGGTGACTGGGTTATTGCTGAATGCCAATCTACTGCAGTTGCCTCTGAATCCTCCTGATACATCTCCCTTCATCCTAATCCTTACCCCTTGAGACTCAACAGTGAAACACATCTTTATGATGGATCCCTGAAAAGGTAGGCCTGCAGTGATGATCTCTAGGCCACTGATTTGCCAGCAGTGTTTTTTAGTGGAGTGCTCTTGAGAGTTGAAACTTGTGATTTGCTGAGAAGCTCATCAGAAAATAAATCTACTAAAAAAACTCCCACAATAAAATTTAAGTTGGGGGGGGGGGGGTTACAATACTTCTATCTATGTGACTTACACATAATGATTAGTTCTAGCTAACCAAAAATTAGACAGCTTTGATAAGTGTAGAAACCTTTTTAAGGAACAGTTTGTTGTTAGAAAGTGTTTGTTAAATATTTATTTTGTGTTTGCCAACCAATACAAACTCTTAAAACTCATCAGCTCATTGTCTAAACCATAACCTCAGTCTGGTCTGATGTATGCCTGACAGCATTAATGGAAGGAAAGTAGATATCAAGCTAACACTGTTACCTCCAGATAACTGAGATTCACCTGGTACTGCCTGACCATGAGCAATGACATTTATGTAACACAGTACAATCTTATGTCTCAGCTCTGTTTTGTAAACAGAAAACCATCCTACAATCACCAATGACCCCACCCTGCATCTTTCCACTTTTAGAATTCTCTTTCTTCCTTTAAGACGTTCCTTAAAAGCTACCTTTTTGACCAATAATATCTCTTAATGTGGCTGAGTGTCATATTTTGTTGTGTAATCCTTCAGTGATAACATAAAAGGAAATATGATGGTCTTTTTTTAGCAAATGACAAACAAAAGAATATGCTAATTAAAGCAAATTAATGACATGCCGCAGGATTAAGTGGAGAGTGTCAAATTGCAGACAGCAAAGATACATTGTAAACCATTTTTATACAAGAGAGAATGGTGATCACATTGTAGATGCTGGAGAAAGTCAAAGATCAATTATTTTGCTCAACATTAGAAAAGCAGTTGGTTGCAGCTGAATAAAAGTAACTGAGCGTGATTTCCTGTAGCCTAAGCTGTAAAAAGGCCAGAGAAGAACTAGGAGAAATTCTGATCACAATTATTCAGTACCCTTTAAATATGCAAATTATGCAGTTGGAATAGGGTGTATGAAAGTGACAGCTTTGTTACTCTCTCAGCTAACTCTTAGTTACCTCTCTTAGGTTTCATCTTTGATCTTGATGCCTGAAATGGCTGCAAGACTCCAACTGGCACCTCACTGGAGAAATACCAACAGTAATATCTTTTTTGCTCCTCCAAATCCAATGGTAAGAAGGTCAATACAACAGCAGCATCCTCTGCAAACGTCCAAGCTGCCCAACATTGAGGCACTCATCACTCAAAACCAGCTCTGATGACTAAGGATTGTTGTTTATATGCCTGTCTTCCAAAGCAATTGCTCTATTTTGAGTTCAGTTACAGCAGAAGACAGTCAAAAGAATAATGGAAATGCTTTGGAGATATCCTGAAAGCATTCCATTGAATCATAGAATCTCTACAGTGTGGAAGCAGACCAAATGGCCCATCAAATCCACACTGACCCTCCAAAGAGCATCCCACCCCTTTCCCTTTAACCTTGCATTTCCGATGGCTAATCCACCTATCCTGTATATCCCTGGTCACAATGGACAACTCACCTAATCTGCATATGTTTGGACTGTGGAAGGAAACCAGAGCACTCGGAGGAAACCCATGCAGACATGGGGAGAATGTGCAAACTCCATATAGACAGTCGTCCAATGGTGGAACTGGATACAGGTCCGTGGCACTGTGAGGCAGCAGTGCTAACCACTGTACTGCCCTTTCTGAAGAGGTTGAACCTACCTATCAACTCACAGGAGACCCTGACTTGCGACTGTCCAATATGGAGAAGGTTAATCTGGGAAAGCACTGAACACATTCAAAGACTTAATTGAGAACATGCAAAGGTTAAGGATGAGGCATTAGAGAAAGCACAGAAACCTGCTACCCAACCTTCAAGCATCACCTTCCCAATGGGTGGGACAGTCTGTAGCTTGTGTACTGGAACCGGCTCAGGCCCCATTGAACCAGAGTGGTTGCAAGTCATCTGTGCTCTGATGGAACTGCTTAAATAGGAGGAAATTCAAGGTTCAGAAAGTCATTTTTTTATGATTTGTTTTTACTTGTCTTTCTACTCCAGATTTATCTACTTCTGCATTCTGTTTAGAATCTAACTGCATAGATCATGCTTCTACATGTAACTTCTCTCTCCAAAATAGTTTATTTCACAGTTTCTCTGATAACCAGGCTAAGAACATTACAGAGCAGGTTAAAATCTAAGTAGTAACTTGTCAAAACTCACTAGTGCCACTGTACATCAGCTAAATTGCCAAATGATTACTGATGTTACTGTCCTATCTGACTGTAAGAGTTAAACTGGAGGCTGACATATCATCAAGGGCTGCAGAGCTCAATAATATTTCAGCTTTCCACAACCTATTAATTTTATTTAACTTAAAATTGAAGTATGAAGCAAAACACATTTCTGTAATCTCTTCACAGATATTTAATTATACTCCAAGAAACATCCAGGACTATTTTCTGAAAATCTGAATTCCAGCGATAACCTTTAGATTCTGTACATAGATGGTTCAATAATATTATATACTTTTATATTTACTACACTCATTACAGACAGGAAACAACTTGCTTAGACCTGGTATTTATGTGGGATTATACACAGTACAATCACAGTACAATGAAGATAGCTAACCTTAATTTTCAGAAAGTTTATGACCTTTTCTGCTGCAATTTTTAAGGCAAGATACTAGACAAGGTTTAAATATCCTGAGAACTGTTGGAGCAACTGACCAGAAATCATAGGAATATAAAAGTAGATCATTCAGCTCAATCTGTGCTGCCATTTAAATTGTTTTTAATTAACCTGTTGCAACATTTTATGACACACCTCCAGGGACACCACTGCACTGTAAGACCCTTGTTCTGCCATTTAATGAGCGCACGGCTGTTTTGTAGCTTATTCAATCACCTGCCTTGCCTCCATATCTTTCCCAAAATGCCAGGAAATGTTACTTAGCAATAATGGAGAGAAGGAAGTAGAAAGCAAGCATTGAGAAAGGCAGTGGGGGTGGCCAGGACTACTGGAAGTGGAGTAAAATAGATACCTTTTAATTGCACTCAAAATAATTATACAGCAAGTTCTCCTGCTGGTGGTCTTTCATCATCCTTTCAGTTATTCAAAATAAGGGAACCTTGCAAAGGGACTTTGGAATAATCATTTTTAGCTCATTATTTGTGAACTTTATTTACAATATAGTGGGTCAGTGGTTAGCACTGCTGCCTCACAGCACCAGGAACCGGGTTCGATTCCTGTCTCGGGCAACTGTCTGTGTGGAGTTATGCACATTCTCCCCGTGTCTGCGTGGGTTTTCTCCGGGTCCCCCGGTTTTCTCCCACAGTCCAAAGATATGCAAGTTGGGTGAATTGGCAACGCTAAATTGCCCGTTGTGTTAGGTGCATTAGTCAGGAGTAAATCTAGAGTAGGGGAATGGGTCTGGTGGGTTACTCTTTGGAGGGTCAGTGTGGGCTTGTTGGGCTGAAGGGCCTTTTCCACACTATAGGGAAACTAATCTAATCTAATCATAAATATGATTCATTCTATTCTGATAAATCATGTTCCAGGCTGGGTTTGCCAAGCATCCTGGATTATCCAGGGATCTCCTCGGACTGAACTAAACAATGAAACAAAGCAAAAGAGACATGAGGAAAAACATTTCCAAGCAGAGTTGTTCAGGTCTGGCATGCGCTGCCTGAGAGTCTGGAGGAGGAGCCAGATTCAATTGAGGTATTAAAGAGGGCATTAGACTGAAAAGGATGCACGTTTAGGATTATGGGGAGATGAATGGGGAAACAGAATTTGGTGAATTGCTTGCAGAGCTGGTGCACATACGAAGGGCAGAATGGCTTCGTTCTGTGTTCATACAGTCTTGTAACTTCTTACACCTTTCTTTTCATTTTAGAGCAGGGATAACTGAAAAGTTGAAGAAAGAGTTACTTGCAAAACATTCTCCTGTTTTCAATCCTCATTCTCTTTTATAAGATAATAGCCCTGAACCTGAATTAAGACCCAGACAGTAGCATAAATGTTCTGTTAATATATATGCATATATAGTAACAATGACATCACACCATTTAATTGAGATGTCTTGTTAGCATTCTATGTTAAAAGTCGAATTTGCACCAAATCTCCGATTCCTGATGTTAACTTCAACCTGATTTGAGAACAGATTAGGTTTTTATAAAAGAATGAACATACGTGACTGGGGGATTTGTACTCTTACATTCAGCACCAACAAAGCTATACACAGAATCTATATCTATATTGTGAGTTGCCTAATGAGGACTCTACTCTGAAGCTTAAAGAAACAGATTGTTACAGCATCAGTGAACAGAGGTTCTTTTATAACTGCTTGGAGACAAGCCAATGTTCTGTTTCGGGTACCCTACGAAAAGAATGTCTGGTATCCAAGCAACAAAATGAAGTGTCGGCTGAATTCAGATTTAGTTATAAAGCTTTCCAGGCCTCCACTGTTCCAAGTCGAGCTTTGGTATTCGCGGAAGTTTTAATGGTGAGTACAACTTATTTAAGGATGGAGTTCTAAAAACTTTCCAAAACAAAACACAAACTTTTTACCCCTTAATTAACTAAGTGGTCATTTTGGCTAATGCAATGTTGTAATTAGTGCAGTTAGTACCCCTCCTATTTTGTTTGGAATTTTAAGGAAGCCTTCCCCACCCTAGAATGATGGTTTTTACTGTGGTGATCAATTCTGTATTAAACATTAAGATATGAACCTCCAGGAAACCTTGACCCAGTGGTCAGTTCACAGTACAGAAGGTCTTTGGGTACTCCATCATCATCAAATGAGGTGTCAACCCAGTGAAGCTCCCAAACAGGACAATTGTGTGCCAAACAGCTAATCTAAGCTAATTCAATCTTAATCAAATCTAATGTAATCTAATCCATCCCACAACCAATGGATTAGATCTCAGATCTGCAGTCCAGCCGCCTCCAGTCGTGAATGGTGGTGGATAATTCAACAATTCACTGAAGGAGGTGGCTCTTCTGGAGTATCCCCATCCTCAAACATAGAAGAGCCCAACACATCAAAAGATAAGACTGAAGCATTCGCAGGAATCCTCAGCCAGAAGTGCCGAATGGATGATCCATCTCGGCCTCTTTCAAAGTTCCCTGGTGTCACAGATGCCTGTCTTCAACCAAGTTGACTCGCTCCACATGATATCAAGAAATGGTTAGACACACTGGATACTGCAACACGGTCAAGAAATGGTTAGACACACTGGATACTGCAACACGGCTACGGGCCCTGACAACATTCTGGCAATAGTCCTGGTGACTTATGCTCCAGAACTTGCCACTCTCCTAGCCAAGCTGTTCCAGTACAGCTGTAACAGTGGTGTCTACTGACAATGTGGAAAATTACCCAGGTATGTCCTGGATACAAAACGCAGGACAAATCTAATCTGGACATTTACTGCCCCATTAGTCTATTCTTGATCATCTGTAAAGTGATGGAGGGACATCAATGGTTCTAACAAACGCACCTGCTCGGCAACAACCTGCTCACTGACTCCCAGTTTGGGTTACACTGGCAGCCTTGGTTCAAAAATGGACAAAACAGCTGAATTCCAGAGCAGAGTTGAGTGTAACAACTCTTGACATCAAGGCTGCACTTGACAGAGTGTGGCATCAAGGAACCCCAGCAAAACTGGAATCTATGGGAATCAGGAGCAAATTGTCTGTTATTTGATCTCATATCTGGCACATAGGAAGATAGGCATGGTTAGCCATTTCAGCTCCAAGACATCTCTGCAATTCTCAGTCCTTGGCCCATCTTCAGCTGCTTTAGCAATAACCTTCTCTCCATGAGAAGTGGGTAATTTTGCCAATTTTGCAACCCCTTGGATACTGAAGCAGTCCATGTGCAAATGCAACAATATCTGGACAATATTCAGGCTTGTGCTGGCAAGTGGCGAGCAACATTTGTGCCAAACAAATGCCAGGCAATGGCCATCTCCATTTAGATCCATCCTCAACAGATCCAGCCACTGAAACTGTGGTCATCCCTGTCACTACTGTACTAAAGCCTGCAAAACTAATGAATGAGTAACACAAGCTCAGCACCACCATCAACATCAGCTGATGTGGAGCCAACTTCTACTGTCGAACTTGAAGCAGTAATTGCCCTCATGATATAGTAAGTGTATAGGAGTGCCACAATTTCTCATCTGCCGTAGAATGTCAAGCAAATGGGAGTGTGATAACAGCACTATACCTCTTGTAGTGCAGTGGTATAGTCCCTATCTCTGGACCCATGAGGCCCAGGCTCAAATCCCATCTGCTTCAGAGGTGTATGATAGCAACTCTGAACAGGCTGATAAAAATACCTTTTCTCTGTCTGGAGGTGGAGGCTGGAATGCCATCATGCTGTCCATGAATCTGTAATACACCTGATTTTTGGGGATTGCCAATGACCATGGAATGTCCCTTTAACATAAGGTTTACATGCAGATTATGTCTTTGTACCAGTACTGTCCCGACAGGACACTGCCCAATCCTGGGAATTTCAGCTCCAGACTACTGGAGGATGACCCAAAGCTGTGTGATTGATGGCGAGGATGGGAGCTACAGCATTGTGCTGAGTAAGACCACAAGGACCTTCTTCAAACGGAACAGCACCTGCAGCATCCTACCGAACAGCAATCAAAGCAATACAAAAAAAAACTTACTTGTGAATGTTGTCCAATGGATCAGAGTTGCACCAAGTTATCTTTCACTGACTGCGGATGTTTCAATACTGTTAAGACCACCTTTCCCTGTATAATCTCAACTGCTTTGATTTTTCTATTTGGCTCCTGTTGCTTGCTATAAAGTAATATTTACAAATGGATGGAATATTTCACAACATCCAATTATCTATCATCCAATCTGGATAAAGTTTTGTGTTCGTATGGGTATTATGGAATGGGAATCCACCACTCAGATAGAATTAGAACATTGAGAAGCACTAAGGATGTCTAGCCTATCTACCTTCATTCATGTTGCAGCTAAAATGACATTCAGTCACACATTGATCAAGCAATGTGAAGCTACAATATGAAACATGATGACATTTACAATAAAATGTCACCTATGCCACTGATATGTCCTCAGAAGATCTTGCTTTCCGTCCCACCATGTCTAGGCAGAATCCTGGGTCCACAGAGGACAGTATCTGCCAGCCTTGGAGTTTTGCTTAGAGACCCCAGGGGAGTTTGTGGCTAAAGGTCCCGATATGCTGATAGCCTCCTTCCCCGATGTGGGTTCATCTTCCATAGTCTGACCTCCCAGGGGTCTGAGGGCCATAGGCAGCATGGAGATGGAAGGCATGGCCACCTTTGAAGTGTCCTGAGAGGAGATGACTGGGCAGTCTGTATGTGGTCAGTCCTTCAGCTGGGTGCCTACTGGCACCAGCCTATCTCTTAGTGAGGAAGGGGCATCTGGATTCAGGTAAGGGTCCCTCAACCCCTGTCACCTTGCTGTGGAGCACCAATGGTCAGAGTGGTGAAGTGCAGGTTTATGCGTACATCCAGCCAAATAGACCTGGTTCTCCAAGGTAAACAACAACTCTTGTACAACCAGTCTGAGTGAAGACCTTCAAGCTTTGAGTCAGTTTGCTCAGTGCCTCTGACAAAGCTACCTGCTGTTACTGTGTCTGCTTATGTGTTTCACTGAAGTCACGAATGGCTGACACTATGGGGGTCCTCTTCTGCCCAAGGTTGAGCAGACACTAGAGCTCTGCAAGTCCAGCAGCTTACAGCACTTTTTTCTTCCACCAGCAAGTGCTTCAACTCCAACCAAGCTAAGTTATCCACCAGGTATCAGGATCTAAGCTGGTGGAAGAGACAGGAGGCAGGCTTGCTGGTGTATTCTTTGGGGAATCTGTGATTCTTTCCTCATGGTTGGACGAGAGATATCTGCAGAGCTGCTCACTTGATGGTGAAGACTTTGCAGACATCATTAGTATGTGAATCCTGAGAGGTCAGCCCCAATTACATCAGCCATTGGGAGAGGGAAGAGAATATGAGTGGGTACCAGAAAGGTATAATTCATAGCTGATGAGATGAGCTGCAGAGAATAGGGGTGAGAAAACTTACTAGGGTTCACAAAAAGAAATTCTTGTTGAAACGCGTCGAATTGATATTTATCTGAGTTATGGTAAAATTCAGCCAATTCATTTGTTTTATTCGGAGAACATGGTTGCTGTCTAGGTCACCAATTCTTGCCAATGTCTAGAGAAAGTGGTGATGAGCTGTCTTCTTCAACAGTGACAGTCCATGTGTGGTAGGGACACTGTCACTGATGTTTAGCAATAAATTCCAGGATTTTGAATCAGCAACAATGCAGCAATGGTGATATATTTCTCAATCAAAGTGGTGTGTGGCTTGGAAGGGAGCTTACAGCTGGCGGTGTTCCCATGAATCTGCTGCCCTTGTCCTTATAGGTGGTTGAGGTCATAGGTTTGGAAAGTGGTGCCCAAGGGGCCTTGGTGAGTTATTGCAATGCATTTTGTTGATGGTATACTCTGCTGCTACCGTGGGTTGAAATTGGAGGAAGGGAATTTTTAAAGTGCTGTATGGAATGTCAATGAAGTGGGCTGCTTTTCCCTGGATACTTTAAGCTCAAATAAGACTGGAGCTAAACTTATCCAGGCGAGAGAAGAGTTTTCTATTACACTCTGACTTGTGCGTTAAATATCAAGTACAGTTATTTAATGTCATGAATTGTCAAGTGAAGATGGTTGGATTCTCTTTTGCCAAATATTGTAATTGCTTGGCACTGGTGGGGCACAAATACAATATTCGTTTAAAAATCACTCAGGGATGTGGCCTTCACTAGCTGGGCCAGCATATATTGCCCATCCCCAGTTGCAGCTGAGGTGGTGATAGTGAGCTGCCTCTTGCCCTGCTGTAGTCCAATTTGTGTGGGTACATCCACAATGCTGTTGGAAGTTCATTCAGGGATATGACCCAGCTATACTGAGGAACAGCAAATATATTTCTAAGTCAGGTTGATGAATGACTTGGAGGGAAATTTCAAGTAGTTGTGATCCTATGTGTCTGCTGCTCTTGTCGTTTTAAATTGTAGTGATTGAGTTTGAAAGTTAGAGACTGAGAAATCTTGGTGAATCGCTGCAGTTTATTTGTTAATGGTATAAAAGTTTCTGCTGTCTGTTGGTGATTGAGGGAGTGAATGCTTGTGGATGTCGTACCAGTCAAATGGACTGTTTTGTCCTGGATGGTGTCAAGCATCTTGTGCGTATTGGAGCTGCACTTATCCAGGCAAGTGAGGCGCATTGGCACTTATTAGCCCAAGCTTGAGTGTTGTCCAGGTCTTGATGCACATGAAAATAGACTGCTTGAGTATGAGCAGTCATGAATGGTGCTGAGTATTGTACAATCATCAACAAATATCCCTACTTCTGACCTTATGATTGAGAGAAATCAGCTGAAGATGGTTGGGCCTAAGGATACTACCCTGAAGAATTTCGGCAGAGATATCCTACAGCTAGGATGTCTGACCCCCAACAACCACAACCATCATTTTTTGTGTCAGGTATGACTCCAACCAAGGAAGATAATTTAATCCATTGGCTAGGAAGTTGTTGTTGCGATAACCTTTGACTAGTTTGGACCTATGACACTTCCCTGAGCCTGAGATGATTGGCCTGTAACAAGAAGCATCTTCCTTTGGGCTAGGTTTAATTCCAACCAGCTGAGTGATTCCCCCCCCCCACCGATTCCCATTGACTAGTTTTGTCAGGGCTCCTTGATATCACACTTAGCCAAATACTGCTTTGATGTCAAAGCATCATTCTTACCTCACCACTGGAGTTTATGTTTAAACCAAGGACGTAACAAAGTCAAGAGTGAAGTGGGCCTTGTGGAACCCAAACCAAGTTTCAGTGCATAGATTATTTATCAATTGTCCCTTGGCAGCAATATCAATGGCCTCTTACATTACTTTGCAGATGATCAAGAGCAGACTAATGAGACAATAATTTTCTTGGTAGGACGGTTCCTGCTTTTTGAGGACAGGACATACCTGGACGATTTTTCACATTGAGATGACAACATTGTACCTGTAGAGGAACAGCTTTGCTCGGAGTGTGGTTAGCTCTGGAGCACTAGCTTCAATACTATTAGCAGAATGTTGTCAGGGCCCATGGCCTTGGAAGTGTCCAGAGTCTTTAGCCGTTTCTTGATATCATGTGAAGAGTAAACCAAGCTGGCTTAAGACTGGCGCCGGTGGTACTAAGATCTGTGGAGGAGGCCAAGATAGATCAATTTGCCTTTTCTAGCTGAAGATGGTTACAAGTGCACTAGAACTGTCCTTTGATGTATTGCTTCCCTCATCATTGAGGATTAGGCATTTGTAGACCCTCCTTCTCCTGTTAGTTGTTTAATTGTCCACTACCATCTAGACTGGATGTGGCAGGACTGCAGAGCTTAGATATTATCTATTAATTGTGGATTTCTTATTATATGCTACTTCTGCTATCTGACCAGCACAAGTCCTGAGCTGCAGCCTGATATTGTCTCGTGTATCCTCTTGCACTCTTCATTGAACCAGGTTCATCCTCTAGCTTGGTGGTAACAGCAGAGTCAGTCATAGCCATGGCTAAAGGTTACAGATTGTGGTTGAATACAAATCTGCTGTTGATGGCACACAGCACCTCAAGGGTGACCTGATCGGAGTTGTTAGATATGTTCTAAGTCTATCCAATTTAGCATGGTTGTCATGCCACACAATACAATGGAGGGTATCTTCAAGATAGACTTTGCCTTCACAAGGGCTGTGCTGTGATTACTCGGTCATGGCTAGTGTGTCTGCCACATGTAGACTGGTGTGAATGAGAACAAATATATATTTCCCTCTTGTCAGTTCCCTTGCCATCTGTTGCAGGCACAGTCTGGCAGCTATCTACTTTAGGACTTGGCCAGCTCAATCAGTAAAGATACTGCTGAGACACTCTTGGTGATCAGAACTGAAACCCCCACATCCAGAGTACATTCTGTAATCTTATTACTCTCAACTTGGAAGAGCACTAATTCATTGGCTAAGGGCAGTGGACCATAGGATGTAATCAGCAGGATACTTCCTTAGGTGAATGTGAGGACTGCAGATGCTGGAGATTAGAGTCAAGGTTAGAGTGGTGCTGGAAAAACACAGCAGGTCAGTCAGCATCCGAGGAGCAGGAAAATCGACTTTTCGGGCAGGAGCCCTTCATAAGGATATTTCTTTCCCCTTCTCTGACCTGATGCCAAAATTTCATGCGGTCCAGAATCAATGTTGAGGCACCTCCCTCACAACTGCTAACCACTTTGCAACTCTGGTGTCTGTGTCCTGTCAGTGGTACAGGAGATACCAGAGAGGGCAATAGTATGTATAAACCATCAGATATTTTGTGAGCCTGCCAAAGATGCTATCTCCTTTCTCTGTATTAAATTCTGCATTAAAGGATAGATTGTTTGTTATCATGGACCTGGAGTAGCTGAATTTGCAAACCACATCCAGCGGCGTGATTGTGAAATCAGATTTCCTGACTGTCTCCTGTGACCAGAGTTTTCTTGATGCTTATAGTCTGGGAGAACAATTTACAGGCTTGGAAGAGACAGGTTATACATCTTTGTAGCTGAATTTTAGATTAGAATCCCTACAGTGCGGAAGCAGGCTCTTTGGCCCAACAAGTTCATACTGGCCCTTTGAAAAGTAACCCACCCAGAACCTTTCCCCTACCCTGTATTTACCCTTAACTAATGCACCTAACACTATGGGCAATTTAGCATGGCCAATTCACCTGACCTGCACATCTTTGGATTGTGGGAGGAAACCGGAGCACCCGGAGGAAACTCATTCAGGCATGGGGAGAACGAGCAAACTCCACACAGACAGTCACTTGAGGCGGAAATCGAACCTGGATCTCTGGCACTGTGAGGCAGCAGTGCTAACTACCGTGCCACCCATGTGATGAGCACAGCATCATCAACTTAAAGGAGTTCTCTGATCAGGGAACCATGTGTTTTGACTTCAGTTTCCACCTGGCAAGTGGACTCCTTCCATGTCTGCAGTGAAGGTAAAGGTCAGGTCAACGGAAAAGAAGATGCTAAACAGGGTGAGGGCCATGTCTCGTTCCATTAATCATTCAAATTGTGGGAAGTGCAACCATCAAACTCTGCAGTGCAGTGCATGTTGAAGGAATGAGTGAGACTGAGGAACTTTGACGCACAGATGGTAAGAAATAAGGTAATAGAGGAGTTTCAAAATAATTGAGAATTTTGAAATCAAGACGTTATGTGCCCGGGAGACTGAACATTTTTCCTCTGTGATGGAGCTCTGTTGGTCTCTATTTGATGTGCTCCTGTAATTGCCTGTCATAGATGAAGAATCCTCATCACTTGAGCTTCTTTTTAACTAATGCACAGGACGGGGACCTTGCTGGGTAGGACAACATTTATTGCTCACCCCTAGTGCCCAGAAGACAGTTAAGAATCAAACACATTGCTGTGGGTCTGGAGTCACACATGAGCATGGCAGTTTCCTTCCCTCAAGGACATTAGTGAACCACTTGGGGTTTTCCCAAGAATTGTCAATGGTTTTATCATCCTCATTAGGCTCCTTATTCCAAATTTTTATTGAATTCAAATTTAATGTTTTGCTGTGGTAGGACTTGAGTCTGGGTCCCTAGAACATTACCTTAGTTTCTGGATTAATAGTCTCTAGCAATAACGTCTCTCGGTCATTGCCTCCCCACCTCAAGAAGGTAGAGACTGCTTCTTTCGAGCTTTTATAGAAGCTAATTTTCTCTAAAATCTTGAAAACTCCCACTCTGCTGTTGATGTTGAATGCCTTAGTGGGATCTATTTAAGTAAAAGAAAGGGATATATTTTGTTCACCTGCATATGGAGAATATCATGTTCTGCCCGAACAGAAACCTGGAACACTTGGTCTGAAAGTATATACAGTTTTCTTTTTAAGTAAGGCCTTATCAAAAGCTTTCCCCTGAAGCTGAAGAGCTCACTGCCTCTGTGGTTGTGGCAATTCCTTTTGTTGCTTTGGCATGAAATGATTTTTACAGGATGCTTCTCCTGTGGACAACTTTCCAATAGAGAAGGTGAAGGTCATAAAGATGTGGCCATCAATGGGACTTTGTATGCTTCAGCAGTTGGATTGGGATCCCATCTGTACCTGGCACCTTTCTGTTTGGCCTCTCTAAGCTGAAGTGATGAGGGTTCTTCATCTGTGGAAGGCAACTGCAGGAAATCATCAATTAGAGAGTGGGATATCTGCACCTCAGAGGAGTAATGTTTGGGCATTACAGTATTGTTTCAAAGCTTTTCTATTCCTTCACTCCTCCCATCTCCTCCAATTCTTCAACACTCTGAGACATCTGCATTCATCTGATTCTGGCCTCAAAAGCATCCTATTTTTATCTGTTCCATCACTGCAGATTGTGCCTTCATTTGCCTATGTCTCAAAATCTGCAATTTGCTCCCATAATGCTTCACCACTCGACTTCCCTTTCCTACCTTAAGACATACCTTAAAACCTAACTCTTTAACCAAACCTTCGATCACCGGACCTAACATCACGTTATATAACTCAGTGTTCTATTTTGTTCCATAATCTTCCTCAGAAGCACCTGAGGATGCTTTATTTTGTTAAAGGAGTTATATACATTTAGGCTGTTGTTGTAATTTTCATCATGCAGGGCAGTCTGCTACCTCTGCACAGACTGAACTCCATGTCCATTTCTAAATACTATGGAAATTGTCTTCCAGTTTGAATTTCCGTATGTTGACAAGCAAATACAGAATGAAGAGGCCCTGGTACACAACTTGTGAAGGTATTTCATAATGCAGTGCCATGTTGTTGGGTTTTTCTGCCAGGCATTTTCAGGGTTAGGTTATTATTACTTGCCACTTGTGCTTCGGTTCAGTCTTGCTCCTTGTAAGCTGCAGTGATGTTCATAAATCAGAGCAGGAAATCCTCATGCTACACACTATCTAATGCTCTGTACTTGCACTGCTGCATTATTTATTTTTAGAAAGTATACTTTAATTTGGACTTTCACCAGACTGAGATTTGGGTCTGAATCAACTAGTGATTATATATACAAAAGACAGATTAAAAAAATACATTTTTTTCAACTCTCCTTACTACATGAAATAAAAAGACACTGCTCACTTTCTCCTCTGCTGCAGATTTCGGGCAGGAGTTTACCTGCTGTTGTCACAATCTAACTTGGCTCCAGTTTGGAGATAGTAGGACTGCAGATGCTGGAGATCAGCGCCAGTTTGCAAACATTTGAACAACACAGTTCTCAGGCTGCTGGCTGTAAGAATGAAACACTGACTTGTAGATTGTAAGATTATGTAATTGGAAATCTGTGGACACTGAACTATCAAAGAGGACACCAATCCATCATTGACACAGCCTCTCAATCAAAGATCTCAGAAATAGCAGTTAAATCAAAGGCACTGCCCCAGGCTAATATCTGATGCTTTGCTTTGTAAAGGTGACACTTACAGTCATATAGAAACAACAGGTAGAGTATAAAGACATGATAATAGTTACGCAACATCTTACATAGTTGTTTTGATCAAAAGAGACATTCATCAATATTTAATTAAAAATCACACAACACCAGGTTATAGTCCAACAGGTTTCTTTAAAAGTACAAGATTTCGGAGTCCAGCTCCTTCATCAGGCAGCTAGCTACCTACCTGAGCTTGTCCTTCCAAATAAACCTGTTGCTCTATAACTTGGTGTTGTACGATTTTTAACTTTGACCACCCCAGTGCAACACTGACATACCCACAGCATCAATATTTAATGAGTGTCCAACATTTAACTATGGCAAAGAAGTTTGTAAGAATGTGACAGGCAATTAGCATTTAAGAAGGTGTTTTAATTTGCCCACACCTCAAACCAAAATTTGCATTTTGTAGTATTTTTCACAACCATCAAAGTACTTTAGAGCTAATTAAGTACTTTTGAAGTGTAATCACTGTTGTAATGTGGGGAATGCGCCAATTTATTTCTTTAGTCTTTCATGGGATGTGGCCACATTGTTGACAAGACCAACATATATTATCCATTCCTATCTGCCCTTTGACTGTGTGATTTACTAGGCCATTTTCAAAGGCACTTAAGAGTCAACCATATTGCTGTGGGTCTAGAGTGATATGTAGGCCAGACCAGGTAAGTATGGCCAATCTCCTTCCCTGAAGGTCAGTAATGAAGTAGAGGGGATTTTTTATGACAATCACCATTACTGAAAGTAGCTGCCAATTTGTACACAGTCCTTGTTTTTATCATCTCCGTAGCAGCTGAATCATCCTCAAAACCAAGGTGATTTTGTGAAAGCATTCAAATTTTATTGTAAACTTGCAATTCAATAAGTTATTTGCCATATCATCAATAGCATCTTTTAGTTTGAAGTGTTATTTTTGTCAGCCCCTCACTCCCTATGCCTGAATAGAATTCCAAATCATATGCAGCTGACTGTCCTTAACTGGTTCCCATATGTGATATTAAATAAAAAGGTTAATTCTGCACAATTTGTTAACAATATGGTACTGAGTCCACTAGACCAGATTTACGATAGTGTGAGCTCTGTTGAGAGCAGTGGGGCATTAGATATGACATACTAGCGTTAGTGTTCCAGCTTGAGGAACATGAAAGCTGTCAACTTAGATCCCTGATCCAACTGTACATTAGTACGTGCCAGATCACAGGTTTAGAATAAACTTTCATGGGTCCAATTTATCGTCTGGATTGACAAATGAAGAACAGCCAATCTGCAGAAAGCTGAACACAAAGGCTTGGGGGTACTTGTGCACCAAACACAGAAAGCTAACACACAGGTACGCGAGCTAACCAGGAAGGCTGATGGAATGTTGTTCCTTATTTCAAAGGGGTTGGAGTATAAGATTAAGGAAGTCTTATTGCAAATGTGCAAAGTGCTGGTGAAATCATATCTGGAGTTGTGAAAGCAGTTTTGATACCCTTTAAGAAAA
Source organism: Chiloscyllium plagiosum (assembly GCF_004010195.1). Classification (NCBI taxonomy): domain Eukaryota; kingdom Metazoa; phylum Chordata; class Chondrichthyes; order Orectolobiformes; family Hemiscylliidae; genus Chiloscyllium; species Chiloscyllium plagiosum. The sequence continues at coordinate 96,445,119 of NC_057712.1, forward strand.
AACTTCATTTCATTGAAGACTTCAAGAAGGTTCACTAAGATGATCCCCAGTATGAAGGGATTGTCTTATAAGCAAAGACTAAACTTGTTGGGACTCTACTCCCTGGAATTTGGAAGCACGAGAGGTGATCCCATTGAAACATGTAGGATTCTTAAGGGGCTTGACAGGACAAATGCTGAGAAGATGCTTCCCTTCATGGGCCAGTCTAGGGCAAGAAGGCATAGTCTCAGAATAAAGGGGTGCCAATTTAAAACTTAAATGTGGAGGAATTTCTTCTCTCAGAGAGTTGAGTCTCTATGGAACTCTTTGCCACAGAGAACAGTGAGGGCTGAGTCATTGTGTGTATTTAAGGCTGAGATAGATAGATAGATAGATTATTGATCAGCAGGAATGTTGAGAGATTTGGGGAAAAGGCAGGAAAGTGAGCATGAGGAATGTTGCCAGATCAACCATGATACTAATGAATGGCAGAGCAAGCTCGAGAGGCCAGCAGCCCACTTCTATTCCTGTTTCCCATGGTCTTATGGCGAGATGTGATGTGGCACAACATGAGGCACTGTTTTAGGAAAGTCAAGTTTGCATCATCCTGATGGCTGCTACACAGCACCGTGTGGTTCTAATGGACAGTGCAAACTTTTCAATTCTATCAAAATAAAACATTAAACTGAGGCCTTATTTGCCTATTTGGAGGAATCTAAAGGACCCCATAACAATATTTAAAAATAGAATTCTGCTTGTACTCCTGTCTAACATTTATCCCTCAATCCACAAAATGCTCAATAAACTGATTTTCTGACATTTACTACTATGGTGTCTTGTTATGTGCAAATTGCCGGTCAGCTTACCTACAATCACAGCAGTGACCACACATCATTAGCAATTTTTTGGGTGAGAGTCGCTTTGGCAATAAATTGTGCCATGTAAATGCAAGCCTGTTCCCCTTCTTTTCATAAAGGTGTAGTTAATACTTGCCGCATGGTGGTTGTTAGAAATGACATTAAATACATGCAAATGCATAATAGGAAGACAGACATTACAATTTTTCTTCTGATTAGGATTTGAACATAAGGACATAAGAACATAAAAAATAGGAGCAGGAGTAGGCCATCCGGCCCTTCAAGCCTGCTCCACCATTCAATAAAATCATGGCTGATCTTTTTGTGGCCTCACCTCCACTTTCTTCCCTCTCACCATATCTCTTAATTCCTTTACTGTTCAAAAAATCATCTATTTTAGCTTTAAAAATATTCAATGACGAAGCCTCAACGACTTCACTGGGCAGGGAATTCCACAGATTCACAATGCTCTGGGTGAAGAAGTTCCTTCTCAATTCAGTCCTAAATCTGCTCCCCCTAATTTTGAGACTATGCCCTCTTGAAACTTTATTGCTGGAACAGCACAGCAGGTCAGGCAGCATCCAGGGAACAGGAGATTCGACGTTTCGGGCACAGGCCCTTCCTCAGGAATCCTGAGGAAGGGCCTGTGCCCGAAACGTCGAATCTCCTGTTCCCTGGATGCTGCCTGACCTGCTGTGCTGTTCCAGCAATAAAGTTTCAACTTTGATCTCCAGCATCTGCAGACCTCACTTTCTCCACTATGCCCTCTTGTCCTAGTTTCATTTGCTGGTGGAAACATCCTCCCTACTTCTATCTTATCCATTCCCTTCATAATTTTATGTTTCTGTAACATCCCCTCTTATTCTTCTAAATTCCAATGAATATAATCCTACTCAGTCTACTCAGTCTCTCCTCATAAGCCAACCCTCTCCATTTCGGAATCAACCTAGTGAATCTCCTCTGCATCCCCTCTAGCGCCAGTATATCTTTGCTCAAGTAAGGAGACCAAAACTGCACACGGTACTTCAGGTGTGACCTCACAAGCACTCTGTACAGCTGCAACATAATCTCCCTGCTTTTAAACTCAATCCCTTTAGCAATGAAGGACAAACTTCCACTGGTTTTCTTAATTACCTGTTGCATCTACAGACAACCTTCTGTGATTCATGCATAAGGACACCCAGGTCCCTCTGCACAGCAGCATGCTGCAACTTTTTAAATCATTCAAGTAATAGTCCTATTTATTGTAATTCCTACCAAAATAGATGACTTATTAACATTGTACTCCATTACCCACTCACTTAAACTATCAATATTGCTTTCAAAGTTTCACAGTCCTCTGCACAGTCCTTTCCTCTACTGCTTATCTTAGTGTCACCTGCAAACTTTGATACACTACATGTGGTCTCCAACTCCAAATCATCTATGTTCATTGTGAATAATTGCGGTCCCAACACTGATCCCTGAGGCAAAGCACTAGTCACTGATTGCCAACCAGAAAAGCACTCATTTACCCCAACTCATTGCTTCCTCTTAGTCGACTAATCCTCTATCCATGCTAATATATCACCTGTAATGCCATGCATCTTTATCTTACACAGCAGCCTTTTGTGCGGCACCTTGTCGAATACTTTTTGGAAATCTACTAGGTCCCTGTTGTGCTCATAATGTCTTCATAGAATTCCAGTAGATTAGTTAAGCATTACCTGCCTTTCATGAGCGCATGCTGCATCTGTCCAACTGGACAATTTCTATCTAGATGACTTGCTATTTTTTCCTTGATAATAGAATCAAGCATTTTCCCCACTACAGAAACTAAGCAGACCAGTCAATTATTCCCCATCTTTTATCTACCTCCTTGTTTAAACAGTGGTGTCACATTTGCTGTTTTCCAATCTACTGGAACTGCCCTACAGTCCAGCAGATTTTGTAAAATTACCACAAGTCAATTTGCTATTTCTCCCGCCATCTCTTTTAGTACCCAGGGATACATTCAGTCAGAGCCAGGAGACTGGTCTACCTTTAGCTCCATTAGCTTGCCTAACACTATCTCTTTCATGATAATGATTGTTTCCAAGTCCTCACCTACCTTCATCTCCTTGCCAATTACTGGCATGTTTTAGGTGTCCTCCATAGAGTCACAGAGTCATAGAGATGAACAGCACAGTAACAGACCCTTCGGTCCTACTTGTCCATGCCAACCAGATATCCCAACCTAATCGAGTCCCACCTACCAGCACCCGGCCCATATCCCTCCAAACCCTTCCTATTCATATACCCATCCCGATGCCTTTTAAATGTTGCGATCATACCAATCTCCACCACTTCCTCTGGCAGCTCATTCCACACATGCACCACCCTCTGCTTAAAAGTGTTGCCCCTTAGGCCGCTTTTATATCTTTCCTGTCTTACCCTATACCTATGCCCTCTAGTTTTTGACTCCCCCACCCCAGGGACGATACTTTGTCTATTTATCATACCCATGCCCCTCATGATTTTATAAACCTCATAAGGTCACTCCTCAACCTCCAGGGAAAACAGCCCTAGCCTATTCAACCTCTCCCTATTCAACCCTGGCAACATCATTGTAAATCTTTTCTGAACCCTTTCAAGTATCACAACATCCTTCTGATAGGAAGGAGACCAGAATTGCACGCAATATTCCAAAAGTTGCCTTACCAATGTCCTGTACAGCCGCAACATGACCTCCCAACTCCTGTATTCAATAATCTGACCAATAAAAGAAAGCATATCAAACACCTTCTTCACTATCCTGTCTACCTGTGACTCCACTTTCAAGGAGCTATGAACTTGCACTATACACCCCTAGGACCTAGTGTATAAGTCCTGCTAAGATTTGCTTTCCCAAAATGCAGCACCTCGCATTCCACTGTGAAGACTGACACAAAATACCTGTTCAATGCCTTGGTCATTTCCTCATATCCCATTACTAAATCCCCCTTCGCATCCTGGAAAGGACCAATGTTTACCTTAGCCACTCTTTCTCGTTTTATATATTTAAAGAAACTTTTGCTATATGTCTTTATATTCTGAGCTAGGTTACTCTCATAATCAATATTACTTTTCTTTATAGCTTTTTTTGTGGCTTTCTGTTGTCTTTTAACATTTTCCCAATCTTCTAGTTTCCCGCTGGTCTTTGCCTCTTTGTATGCCTTCTCTTTTAATTTGATAGCCTCCCTTATTTCCTTAGACACCTATGGGAGATTACCCCTTTTCCTACAGTCCTTTCTTTTCACTGGTATATATTGGTTGAGCACTTTAAAAAATGCTTTGAAAGATTTCCACTGTTCATCAATAATCCCAACATAAAGTCTTTGCTTCCAGTCTACTTTAGCCAACTCCTCCCTCATCCTATTGAAATTCAATTTGACATCATCCATAGCTGATAAGTGAGTTTTGGTGGTGATGTAATTCCATATATAAGCAAAGATGCCCTGAGACAATGCACAGATATAACACTTCTTACAATGGTCAGATCATAGACTTCAGTGTTGCACTGCACTTACAGGGCACCTCATACCTTAAATGCATTATCTGGGCCAACAGATAAAGTTCATTTGAGAATGTAACTTAAAAAAGTTCTACGATTTCCATATGAAAGAACTGAAACCAACATGTTCGTTCAAAAAGATGAGAGACTTAGCAAACAATCCAGGTCTTTTTCAATATATAATTTCAATTACATTACACTGTAAACTTTTGCTATAAATTCTGTGTCTTACGATTTTATACTCCACAACCACCTGATGAAGGAGCAGCACTCCGAAAGCTAGTGCTTCCAAATAAACCTGTTGGACTATAACTTGGTGGTGTGTGATTTTTAACTTTGCACACCCCAGTCCAACTCCAGCATCTCCTAATCATGACTGAAATCTAAGATACTCATGAGATGGGTTTGGAGATGCCGGTGTTGGACTGGTGTGTTCAAAGTTAAAAATCACACAACACCAGGTTATAGTCCAACAGGTTTAATTGGAAGCACACTAGCTTTCGGAGCAACCTGATGAAGGAGCGTCGCTCCGAAAACTAGTGTGCTTCCAATTAAACCTGTTGGACTATAACCTGGTGTTGTGTGATTTTTAACTCATGAGATGGGAGTCTGCTCAAACTTGAGAATAAAATGTATGAGAGGTCAGTTCAAATGCCATTTCAAGATATGTGGAAATAGGTAATTAGGTTTGCAGTATTAAAATTTAAAAAAACATATAACCTAAAACAACTTGATGTGGTTACCTTAGTGACAGCTATTTTGGCCCCCTTGTTGATGAGCTGCACCACATTCTCTGTCTGGCCTTTGTGTGCAGCTATGAGAAGCCTTTCTGAAAGCTGAGCACCTGCATTCCTCTGGCTCATGAATTAGAAAATGAGGTGCTCAGGGCAACCAATGGACAGGTTCTTTCAGTAAAATAAAATGTCAAACTGTAATGCCTGGATACTGGTCTCCAGGATCTGTCTTTTTAGGATAATAAGGCACTTTTTAATTGATCGTGCTTTCTTGCAGGTGGTTTCATAACATGTGGATACATAATGTCTTCAGCGACCTGGAATTTAACTTGCTCCATAGGTTACATAATTTCTTCCATGTGGTCATTATTATCTTCTCAACCTGTAAAGCAGAACATTAACCAATTATTGAGTTGTCTTAGAGGGGACAGTTTATAACATCTGTATCACATTATATGGCTGTTTCTCAGCTCTATATTACATATACACCAACCGGAACATTTAATTTATTTCCAGGGGAGTTTAAGCAGTTGAATATTTCTTTGAAAAATGCAGATTACTGAATACTCAAAAATAATTCCAGTGGTGTAATGGCTTGGTTTCAGGTGGCACTGCAATAAGAAACAAATGATGACAATATGTTATAGTGTAAGGTTTGGAGAGATAAAATGTGAGTGACCCACTGAGATAATATAAGAGATCACAAGGTAAGGACGTCTTGCCTAGCCTTCAATGGAGACAGACACATTTCAAGTACAGTACCTTATGTAAACAGTTCACAGTTAATAATACAATAATTACTGTTCAGAATATAAAACCTCAGCATCTTTGCTTGAATTACAAAGTCGAAAGAGTGTATGGTCACTTTAAGACAGAATGGAAGACCGGAAGGAAGACAGCATAAGAGACTGCATGGATTTTAAGAAATTAAGTTGATTTAATGTTTAATCATTGTTATTGGAGCAGCATTTTATAAAGTTGGGGTCAGGTGGTAATTAGTTAAGAAAAAAGGAGATTTGGATTTGTTAATAGCTTTGCTTAGTATTCATTGTTAGAGTTAGGAAAATAAATTGTTATTTTTTTCTTTAAACAGTGGAAATCAGGGGTTTTCTTTCACTCAAGGTGAGCTTTTCTGGGTGTTTTAGTTTTAATTAGCAGAGGGGTTTGACCTCCGTGTCATAACACTAGTTAAGGGACCTATCCTAGGTCCAAACTTTAATATATATTAGCATAAATACAAATGACGGAATCATTATTCAGGTGATTCACGGCACAATTCTGTTCACCACTGTCAATTGTAAGAGGCAAGTTTCCAATAAATGGTTGCAGGGTTCATATTGCCACTATTCCAAGCAGAAGAACAGTCCAACTCATTAGTCATTCTTCACATGCACATTATATGGGCCTAGGCCCAGAGATTTGTTCTCATGTTGAATGCGTAGAACTGGAAGAATTCGCTGCTCCTCAAAGATAGTGACCTGCATTCCCCATTTTCGGGTCGGGGGGGGGAGGCTGCATTGGGAATTAGGATGGGTGACCCACCAAAGGCTGAAGATGCTGCCAACTCTCAAATAGAATTGGGCAGAAAGCCTGCAAAGCTCTAGCAATTGAGTCAAAAATTAAAATAAAAAAGCAAAATATAAAATATTCCTCCAGCCCTCGCCCTTGCCTCACTTCCCCTCACCCAACCCATATTTTCTCTCTATTTCTTGATTTAGCTTACCACTTTCTTTACTCATTGCAATTTTTACAATATTTTGCACTCTATACTTGATTGCTCATCCAATCTACACAATTTTAAAAAGAGAATCAAAGCTAGAATCACTGGTAGCATTGTGAATATGCCACTATAAACCAATAATAACATTGATGTACGAATGAAATTTTTAGTTGTAATTACTACAACTGTATTGCAGGCTTTTAGCTGTTGTTATGTGGGATCTTGGAACCAAAAGTGGAGGAAAAATAGATGCATTTTCAATTCTGTGAAAGTGACGTTTTTAAAACAATGTTCAGAAAGTCATTTTGGGCAGTGGTCGAAAAATAGTTTTTCCAATAAAGCGTCTGACTTAAGTTAAATGAATCAATCAGCAACATGGGAGTTCACTGCTGAATTTTTATGAAGCTGAGCTTTCTGAAACAGAAACAGATGGTCTGGTGCCACTGTACATTTAGTTCAGAAGAAAGGTCATGTTGGCAGATGGGCAGCTTTTTCTGGTAATTTTAACAAAACCCTAGACTGAGAGAGTTGGTAGAAATGTCCAGACTGTCAAAACTGGAAAATAGTAACCAGGCTGTTAGAGCTGAAAAGAAGTCTTAAGCTACTTCAGTCATTTCAAAAAGAAATTAAAGAGTTAAGATAGCAGTAATGCCTCACTGCAAAAGATATTACCAGAAAAGTGTTGAATTTTTATTTTTGCTGCATACGTGAAGATATTCCTACATGGTGACTTTGTAAACTTGTTCATGGGATGTGGGCATCACAGTCTATGGCAGCATTTATTTCTCAATCAACCACATGCTGAGAGTCTTGAGTCACATGTGGGCAAATTTCCTTCATAAAAGAACATTCGTGAACATGATCATTATATTTAAAATAATAACAGGCTGTGGTTATATGATTGCCATAAGACTAGCTTTTTATTCCATATTTTTATTGAATTTAAGTTTCACAATCTGCCCTAGTAGGATTCAAACCTATGTTCCTGAGAACATTATAGCCTGGTGTTCTTGGTTAGTATTACACTATGCTATCGCTTCCCTGTGAATATGTACAGCTTTTGTTATGTTCTCTGTTGTGTAATTTGCTAAAATAACATTGGCAACTTGATGTGAATATACTTAATAACCAATCACCATGGTAATCCAACTGCAAAAATATAGCTTTCACTCGGAGATCTGACATTTCCAGTATTATCATCAGCTGGGATTATAACACCACACTGTCAGATATTCAAACATATATTGTAATGAAAGAGGTAATATGCTACAAAATGACTAGATTTTGTTTTAAAACATTAAAAATTGAACTAAAAAGTGCAGCACAGAAAATCCAAATCCTTATTTTATGCTGTGCTTTCTGTTGTTAGGAGTGGTACACAAAGATACGTTAATTAGTCCAAAGATGATAGAATGGAAAAAGCTGACTAAGGTTCCCGCCTTGATGGGTGGTTGTATTTTAAAAGTCAAAATAGTTCACCTATAAAATAAAATTGAAGAGTCCCACAAAGGCTTGGATCAGCACAGGCTGAATGTTGTATGCTATTTGCTATCATGAAAGAATCTCCAGTAGCGGAAGGAGAAATAACATAAAGAGAGACCCTTCCAATATATTGACTGAGAGTCATAGAATCATAGAGATGTACAGCATGGAAACAGATCCTTCGGTCCAACTCATCCATGCTGACCAGATATCGCAACCCAATCTAGTCCCACCTGCCAGCACCCAGCCCATATCCCTCTAAACCTTCCTATTCATATACTCATCCAAATGCCTTTTAAATATTTCAATTGTACTAGCCTCCATCACTTGATTAAGTTATCTACATTATATTCAACTGCACAAAATGTATCAACATCACTTTGTGTACATTCCCACAAAAGACAAGTGTGTACAATTTTATTATAATTAACAGTACTATACATTGCTCATTTACCAAGAAGACTTTGGAAGGATTTTCAAATGTTGAGTTAATTTCCATGGACAACTATTTTGTATGCCATCTGATGAAGTCGAACTTGTAAAGGTAGCTAATACAGTTTCAAAGAAATCTGAAGCAATGAAACTGCGCATCACGTATTTCAAGAAGAAAGATGATTTCAGTTATTGACAGACTGTGGTTAGTTAATGAAAGCATTAAAACCACAACATTACTCATTTTGAATTGCAGGATATAGTTACAATCTTAATCATCAGAAGTGTTGTCACTAATAGGTATTAGACAACTTTGTGGTGAAATCAGTGTCAACATTTGTTGAATAATCTTACATTGGCAATCTTGAAAGCTAAATGGATTGTCATTCAGCCTCTTCAGCTGGCTCGATCATTCTTGCTCCCCCCCCCCCAATCTTGGTAAATAGTACATATTTCAGGAGTGATAAGTTTTGAATTATATTGCAAGCCTGAGACAGAATTACTTGAGGATAATACAGGAATAATTATGGCCAACATTAGAATATTCAAGACTGGAGGTGACATTTGTGAGTGAAGGTTTCAGCAGTTACATGGATTATGGTACAGAATAATATTACAAAGTCTGATGTAAGAGACTCTGTGGTGAAATGAATATGTGGTCAGAAGCTTATCTCCATGAAAAATGGAATGCCCAAGCTGCTAACAGTCTAGTCACCTGAGGCAGTGGTATGGAGAAAGATGATGGCGAGGGTTCCTGGCCGGCTAAACAGATGATGACTCCAATCTTTCTAACACTTAGTTGGAAGAAACTGCATTAGATATTGGACAAGCAATCTGATGAAGGCAGATCAAGTTAGGTGGTAGAGAGGTAAAGTTAGGGGTTATCAGCATTCTTATGTAAGATATGACTTTGGGACAACAAGTAGATGATGAACAGGAGGGTGTCTTCAGAACTGTAGAATTAACAGTATGTCATCAGGAAGTGGCCCAATAAGTGCACACTGACCCTCTAAAGAGTAACCCATCCAGACCCATTCCCCTACCCTATTACACTACATTTACCCTTGACTAATGCAACTTATCTACCCAATGGGCAATTCTAGCATGGCCAATTCACCAGACCTGCACATCTTTGGATTATGGGAGAAAACCAGCGCACTCGAAGGAAACCCGCGCAGACATGGGGAGAATGTGCAAACTCCACGCAGACTGTTGCCCGAGGCTGGAATAGAACCAGAGTCCCTGGCGCTGTGAGGCAGCAGTGCTCTGGGAGAGAGAGAGCCCCCTCTTCCCCGTCCCTGTCCCGTAGAACCAGTAAAGGAAATCCCAGTGAAGAGAGGTTGAGAAGTAATGTATGCTTAACTACACCAAAAGATGATTGGGAGAGTAATGCACCATAGTCACTGTCAAAAACAATGTAATTTGTAACTTTAATTATTGTCACAGTGGCAGAGATGGAAACTTAATTAAAGAGATTCAAGCAGAAAACATGGGCATAGATTTGGGAGATAATTAGAGTTGGAAGGGAAGTTGGATATGAGGAGTAATCTGGAAAGACACAGAAGCCAAGAATATTTTATTTCATTTCAAGGATGTGGTGGCCACAGAAGTTTTACAAAATAAGCAGAATGCGCCGTTTCCAACAATTTTCCAACAATTGACACAGGTTTTGTGGTCATCATAGGACTCTTAATTTCTGATTTTCAAAATTGAATTCAAATTCCATCATATATCATTTGGAGCAGGGGACAATGGGTGGTGATGGCGTTGGTAAGCAGGCAAGCATTCAAACTCAGATTCCCAGAACATTGCCTGAGTTTCCACATTAATAGTCTATCAATAAGGCCAATGAGCCACCGCCTCCCCTTATTCTAGAGGTCTAGAGTCACAATTTTTAAAACAATTGATAATGATTAGTTACAGTCATCATTAGGCTGGCTTTTAATCTCCACATTTTAGGGAAAATCTTTCATGGTGGAATTCAAACCCTTGTTCCTCGAACATTAGTCCGACACACTGGATTATTAGTTCGGTGGCATTACCACCATATTCACCATCTCCTCCTGACTGCAGAGAAATAAACTTGTATTTCTATACTGCCTTTGCAAACTCAAGAAATCTTAACATTCTTTACAGCTAACAAATATTTTTTGCGGGGCAGTCACTCATGTCACATAAGAAATATAGCAGACAATTTCATCAATGATAAGGAATTTGCCCTAGCTCCATTGAACACCAAATATAATTGTTGTATATAGAAATCAAATTTAAAACTAATAAACTGCAACAATGAAGGATAAAAATTATCACTCAGCAATGAGGTCTGAAAAATATTCAGCAGTAAAATGTGGAAACTCAAGACTAAAATTAAATTATTGCTTGTCGCAAAGATTTCATTATGGTCCATTGCTTAATGTGCTCCATTACAAAGTGATGAGACACAGGCATCTGGAAATCTTATACAGAGGAACCTCAATTATCCGAACGAAATTGGTGGGCACTATTTCGTTCAGATAATCAATTATTCAGTTAATCAATTAACTGCCTTTCCACTAGGGCTCAGAGATTTTTTTTTAAGTCTTCTCCCGATTCGAGAGACTAGGCAGCAGCTCACTGCGCGCAAGCCCCTGCTCACCAATCCCATTCAACANNGTCCCCCCATCCCAATCCGACACCGCCCCCACCCATCCTCAACTCCCCCAACCCTATCCAACACTTCACTGAAACCATTCAAATTAATCTCTTCTGTGCCCTTTCCAAAGCCTTCATGTCCTTGCTAAAATGTGTCGAAAATCAAACACAATGGTCTGATTTTCAAATAGAACCAGCATGGATAGAATGTCAAGTTAGTGATCCCAGAAGTCATCTCATATACCCAATGCCCGTGGACTGTTTAAGATTTCAAAGGGCCAGTAGGCTAAACGGGAAATTCACGTGCCTCCCACGAACAGCCCAGTAAGCTCAGTTGGAGCTTGTTGATGGACCAAGGAAAACAAGGATGGGATTTTCAAAGCTGACAAACCCAATCCTCATCAGACTAATTCCTGGGATGGCAGAACTGACATTTGGAGAGAGACTGGATCGGTTAGTACTTTAGTCACTGGAGTTTAGAAGAATGAGGGGGGATTCCCACAGAAACCTATAAAATTCTCACAGGTTTGAACAGGATTAACACAGGAAGATGTTTCTGATGACTGTCCAGTCGAAGGATAAAGGTAGGCCATCTAGGACAGTGATAAGGAATAATTTCCTCACCCAGAGAATTCCACAGAAAGTAGTTGAGACCAAAACATTGAATGTTTAAGAGGAGTTAGATATAGCTGTTAGGGCTAGAGGGATCAAGGTGGCTGGGGAGAAAACAGGAACAGGTTATTGAGTTTGATGATCTGCCACGATGAATGTTGGAGCAATCTCAAAGGGTTGAACGGCCTACTCCTGCTCTTATTTTGTCTGGCGTCTGTTTGTAGTATACTGAAGTGTAATAGGTCATTCTGCACCAGATCAAGCACAGTTCTTTCAACATGCAAGGAAGGCCACTTCTCTCAGTATTACAACATCAGGCCCTCTAAGTAACTGCCTGTTCTCTTTAGCATGGCAGTGGCAGGCCCAATTTGACTGCTGCCTGCCTTTGCACTTGGCACTAGGATGGTGGCTCCCATTTCTGGAAGCTATTTAGTGCTACTGTTGGAAATCCAAGCTCACCTCCTGCCCAGTTACAGTATTGACATTTAAAAACAGCATCACAAAGGCAACATAATTGAGGAAGTATAAGCTCAGGACTCAGAATAGACCCAGGTCATCCCAACCCAACTTTAAAAATCTGACCCCAAACTCTGCTCATGCCAAACCAATACTTGATATAACATTGTTGCTTTTGTACTCTACAGCGTTTTTTTTAGAAATTTCAGGAAGCAAGGTGCTTTAACATGTGCAATTTTAACCTGCAACCATCAAAGATTTATGCATAAATATCACACTGTCCACCTCCAGATTGTCCACCCTTTCAAATTATATCATTTAACATGTGTTAACTTATCTCAAACTTTCTACTCAATGTTATTCGTTATGACTTGCCCATTCCATCAGCCTGATCTGTTCTATCAAAGTCTTATTACTATTCTCTTCTTGACTGTATTCACTTCCATAATTAATATTATCTGCCAATTTTGAAACTGTATCCTGTACCCATATGGTGGCTCAGTGGTTAGCACTGCTGCCTCACAGCCCCAGGGACCTAGGTTTGATTTCAGCCTCAGGTGACTATATGACGTTTACACATTCTCACCATGTCTGCGTCGGTTTCCTCCCATAGTCCAAGGATGTGCAGGCTAGGTGAATTAGCCATGGGAAATGAAGGGGTAGATGGGGCGAGTCTGGGTGGAATGCTCTTTGGAGAGGCAGTGTGGTCTTGATGGGCCGAATGGCCTGTTTCCAGGGCCAAGTCATTTATGCTTATCAAAAACAGGTGTTTTGTCTTTAAAATGGAATCACTGTACTGTGTAAATCTGTTTGAATAATGTCAGTTTTCACTAGAAGCTAAAGAGTTCAGATTGACCTCTGTAGCTTGCTGTGGGGTGACGTGGAAGCAAGCCAGCCAGGCTCAAAACAACAAAAGACGAGCTTCACAGCAAGCTTGGTGTCAAACCATACAAGTAGCAGTGCTCCACAAAAGCAGCTTTCAGGACAGGTTGAATAATGCTGTCTGTAGAGCAAAAATACAGGCACTTTGACATTGAATAGCACTGCATGGTTGCTGTCTCCAGCAATTACAAAGATATTGTGGAGAACCTCTACAACACTAACAGCAATTTTGAAATAAGATTGTTCTGGCTTTCCCCACCTTGAATTTGTGAAGCCAGATTACCTGGTTTTAATGACCAATTATAGTTCTTCAAACTCAAATGTGACTCATTTTGGAGTCGACACGGATGAATAATAATTGGGAAATAGTAATATTCATCAAATACTTCTTGCAAGCCAATGTACAAAATATGAACTCTCATTTCCTTGGAGGAGACCTTTAAATTTATCAAGCACAGCTTGCCTTTTGAAAATAAGTAGGCTTTCCTTAGTTAGGACAAACATGGTGCAATTAATTATTTATTCTATCCTATCTAATATTTATTCTCCAATCACCATCACAAAATATTGGATTATCTGGTCTTCACCATGTTGCAGTATGGGGGAACTTGCTGTGCGTCAATTGGCAGTCACAATTCCTCGATTACATTTTCCCCTCCATGATCTTTCATGGCACAAGTACTTCATTGGCTGTGAATTTTTTTGGGATGTTCTGTGATATGAAAGGTGCCATAAAAATATAAATCAGCGAAGTCCAGAACATCATTCAAGGCAATATTATATTGCTTAATCCAACCAGAAATGCCTTCTTCTTTCCTCCAGTTTTGAACAAAGTGCTACGTTAGCAGCTCTCCATTCCTCTGGTACAACTTACAGAGCCAAAGAGATTTACGAGAATGTGGTCAGTGCCTCTTCCTTCTCCCCTGGCTAGGTTTGAGGAACTGTGGTGGCACAGTGGCTAGCACTGTTGCCTCACAGCACCAGAGACCCAGGTTCAATTCCCACCTCAGGCAACTGTCTGTGTGGAGTTTGCACATTCTCCCCGTGTCTGCGTGGGTTTCCTCCGGGTGCTCCCACAGTCCAAAAATGTGCAGGTTAGGTGAATTGGCCATGCTAAATTGCCCATAGTGAAGGGGAAATGAGTCTGGGTGGGTTACTCTTCGGAGGGTCGGTGTTGGCCGAAGGGCCTGTTTCCATACTGTACGTAATCCAATCTAAACTGAGGTTGCATGTCTTCCAGTCTGCAAAGCTATTCTTTATAGTACAGACAACTATGCTTCAGCCTCAGGGCAACACATTCTATTGTACTCAAAAACTGCAATCAAATCAATTGAAGTCTGCTAAACAATAGATGGAGAAGACATCTGAGATTAGTTTGGATCAATCACAATCACAGAAAATTGTAATTTTTTCATAACTAATTGCTACACCACTAAAGGAATGTGTTGAATCAATTTCTTCTACTTGTAGCTCTGAATCATTTATCTGGATAAATTCATAGTCAAATGCAAGAATACATCTTGGATAGCGTGAGTAACGATAAGACATAGGAGGAGACGTGGGCCATTCAGCCCATTGAGTCTGCTCCATCAATGACATCATGGCTGATCTGATAAACTTCAACTCCAATTTCCTGCTTTTTCCCTACAATCCTTAATTCCCTTATTGTTATTTCAGCCTTGAATATACTTGATGACCCAGCCTCAACAACTTGCTGCATCAAAAAAAAATTCACAGATCGACTGCCATCTGAGGCAAGAAATTCCTTCTCACCTCGGTCTTAAATGGTTGACCCCTTATTCTGAGATTATGCCTTCTGGTCCTTATCCCACAACCCTTGGCAAGTGATATTGGGTTCCTGATATTTTCAAACAACATAATAAAATGAAGAACTAACGCATTACAGCAGTTGATTGAAATCTAAAATGGTGCAAAACATTTTTCAGGAAACACTCAGCATCTGTGCAGATAGAGACACATTAATGTTTGGGGTGGACTCTTTATTAGAACTGAAAGACATTAACTGTAAGCAATACATAAAATGGAACAGCAGGGGTACAGAAATGCTATTACAGTTCTTCAAATAATTAAAATTTTGGCCCAAAATCTCCAGGACACTCATGTCAATGTGAAAGCCCATCTTTTGATTTGATTTGATTTACTATTGTCACGTGTACCGAGATACAGTGAAAAGTTTTGTTTTGCTTGCAGCACAGGCAGATCATACCACGTAAGGTGCATTACGGTAACAGAACAGAGTGGAGAATACAGTGTCACGCCTGCAGAGAAGATGCACAAAGATGACGATCAACATTAATTTTAAAACTTGAGAGATCCATTCAGAAGTCTGATAACAGAGGGGAAGAAGCTGTTCTTGAATCTGTTGGCAAGTGTGTTTAAGCTTTTGTATCTTCTGCTCAATGGAAGAAATTATAATCAGGGTGGGAGAGATCTTTGATTATGTTCTACATCAAGTCCTTATCTAAACACTGAAAACTACGACATTCAGTGAAACAACATTAAGCAAATCATATTTGCCTATTACAATCAACTTAAAGGCTGTAGTTAGGCTTTGTATAGCCTCTCCTCAAAAAAAAATGTTAAATTCTGTAAAATTAAATACTTCATATTGCTAAATTTCTATAGTCATGAATGCAATAGCTTTTAAAATAAACGTAAAGGTATAAAAGTAGTGTGCTAACTCTTTTTAGTTAACATTTGCTTGACAACTTTCTTTTGCAGTGTTCCAACATATTCCTGTCTGATGCCTGGTAATAGTGGAAAGATTTTGAGGAAGCACTGAATGAGTCACAACCTGCGTACTCTGACCTGTATTAACTTTGGCAATGGTAACATCAGGATGTTGAGGATGGAGGAAGTTTTGTTGAATGTCAGAGGGAAATGTTTGGACTCTAATTCAAGATGGTCATTGCCTGGCACTTATATGACACCAACATCAATTGCCCCTTATCAGCCCAAGCATGAATGTTGTCCAAGTCTCGCTGGGACTGACAGCTTCATTATTTGAGGAATATAGAGGTCAGCATTGTGCAAATGTTAGCCCCATGTTGATCTTAGAGCAAAAGGTATCGATGAACCAGATGAAGATGGTTGGGCCTAGGACACCAGCCTGAGGAGCGATACTCTACGTCCTGAAGCTGAGCTAATTGACCTCAGAAACCTTTGTTGCTGCCTAGTCTGACTGCAGCCACTGGAGAATTTTCTTCTAATTCTCATTACTTTCAATTTGGTGACACCTAGTGAAATGTTGCCATATGTCAACAGCAGTTGCACAGTCCTCACCTCTGGAATTCAGGTCATTGCTCATCTTTATATTATGGCTGTAATGAGGTCAGGAGTCAAGTGGTTCTGGCAGAACTCAAGCAGAATTGATGATTAGTTTTCTGCTGTATAAGTGCCTCTTCACAGTATGATCAATGATACCTTGCATCATTTTGCTGATGATTAAGAGTAGGATCCTGGAGTTAAAGTTAAACAGCTTTTTGTGGACAGGCCATACTAAAGCAATTTTCCACATTGCCAGATAGATGGCAATATTGTTGCTGTGCTTTTGGCTTGGTTGGAGGCACAGCTAGTTCTGGAGCACCAGTCTTCAGTACTATTGCCAGGGTACTGTCAGGGTCCACAAGTATCTGCTGCCTTCAGCCATTTCTTGATATCGAATGGAGAGAATCAAATTGGCTGAAGCCATCAGCCAATCACTATCTCACCTTTCCAGTGGCAAAAAGAACTGCAACACTTCTAGGTTTTACTTAATTTTATTGCAATGGTCTTTCATGGATCAATAAGTAACGGTATATTATGATAGTTCTTAAATATATGTTGAACAAATGCACAGTATGGTTTATTTAAAAGAATTTTCTCAAAATGTGATAATTAACTGCATAAATTTGAAGATTCCTGAGTACTTCTCCATGTTAATAGGATCAGACATAGTACTATATACATTTGATGTGATGTATCTTTTTTTTAAAACACACTTTTCACTTCTACAAATGCAAGACATCCCATGGTTCTTTTTCACTGAAATAAAAACCACCAACTAAAAAATTAAGGACGGTCAGGAATGACAAATATGTGCTGGGCCTGCCACTGATAACAGACTTGTGTGTACTTGATGTTTTGGCTGAAAACCAATATGCAACTGCAAATGATCTGCTGTACACCCTCATCCACTACTCTTTTCATAATCTGATTTAATACCATTAATCTTTCTACTTTCATTCCACTTATGGGGAAAATCTCTCACAAAATAGTCTAAACTAGACGACTGATTTGCAATTCAACTTATTTAGCAATTTTAAGAGAAATGGCCAGAATTTCATGCATAAAGTTCCTTTCAAGTAATATTAACTTAACGCTTAAAAATATTAAAAACAGAAGTTGCATACGGGATAAATAGATTCACAAAATACCTTCATGAGTTTAAGAGAACTATAACTTGCTTAGTTCCATTGATAAGGAAATGTCAACACTGAATTTGCAAAGGGCTTCAGTGACAGCAACATATAGTGCATACTGATTGGAAGATGAAGTACTTTGTGGTCTGGGCTGAATGGGAAAGAGAACTTCGAAATATATAGGAAGGGGTGCTAAAGGAAGAAGCTGAGGCAGCTCAGTATATATCCTGAGTTTTGGATTCAAGGAAATATATAGGTTTCTCATAGCCTTTTATTAAAGGTAAATGGAAGAAAACTCAAAGGAGGCAGGTTCTAATGGACAGAAGTTTGGTGACGCTGAAGGAAAATACGAGATGGTAAAACCTAAGGTGAGCTAACTGGATTTGTACCACATGGACTCAGATTTGAAGACAAATAGCTTGGTTAAAAAATGAATAGTGAGAGGCATCAAAGTTTGCAAATGGATATGAGCAGGTTTATTTTTACGAATTCACCCTTCCTATCAATAGTAATGGATGGATCACTGATTTCAATCTCTGTTTGATTTTTTTTAAAATTAGAAAGTAGTTTTGCATTTGTCTTGCATCTTCCATGAACTTATCCAATGAAATACTTATGGAGTGTAGTCACTTTTGTAATGTAGGCGATATGACAGCCAATTTGTGTACAGCAAGCTCGCACACATAGTAATGTGACAATAACCATATAATTTATATTCATAATGTTGATGGAGAGATAAACCTTAGCCAGTTTTTATCACCTCTAATGATTATCCTGTGTTATATATATGTTATGTATATGGGGAAATGAAAATTGACCTGCAAATCTATACTTTCTGAATGTTGATGATTTGTTTACATCGCTTTTAGTTTAGGATTGATTAAATAACAATGTGCAGTTCACTCTATTAAATGAATACGCATTACTATTAATGAGATTCAAATTCAGACCTTCAACATTCAAAAAGATTTTTTTCACACAGATGACCATAATCCAATGACTTTGGACTGGTGGCTCGTTACCTCATCACATGGATGCTACTAACATTTCAGTAAGTCAAATGGATGAAAGAAGATCTGGATGACAGTTTTAAACACAAAATCATTCTATTATGCCATATTTAGAATTACAACGAAAAACTGTTTGGAAAAACACAGAGTGTCGTTGGAGTTTGAACTATCAGAAGCTCTGTCCTTGGACAAAGGCAATCTGATTGATAACTTTAATTTTCACTACCAAAATCATTGTGAGGTTAATTGGCAAATATAACTTCTTCAAGAAAGTGGATTTATACAACATGTATGTTGCAATAGAAATATGACAGACTGAACCAATTGTCTTAAAGTTCAATTCCTTTGGGTTCATGGGATACAGCACTATAACAGATGTTTAAACTCAGACTACAAATTAAATACTGAACATGCCAGGCAGAGGTGAGAAAAGATCACTAGACCCATGGAAACTCATCATTCTAGCATGTTAATTCTCCAATCAATCATATCATTGTATTTCAAAGGAATACCTATGTTTAGTTTTTATCACCTCTAATGATTATATCACTTGCTAATTAATTATGCACTACATAAATAATCTCCTTATAATCAGCAAAACGATCTTTTCACATATTGAATTCATGATTTGAAATCTGATCTTATCTCACCATGACTTGGAGGTCCCGGTGTTGGATTGAGGTGGACAAAGTTAAAAATCACACAATACCAGGTTATCGTCCAACAGGTTTATTTGGAAGCACTAGCCTTCAGAGCGCTGCTCCTTCATCAGGTGGCTGTGACTATAACCTGGTGTTGTGTGATTATTAACTTTGACCTTATGTCAACATGGTTAGTTCTCACTTTCAACATTGATCTGCGTTGGAATACTGAAGATATCAAAAACTGACTATTTTCAATGATCAAACCTTCAGTAGAAGTATGATTTGCTGCACGTATCTGCACATATACACTGAACAACAAAATGCCACATGTAAGCAAGTACAGAAAAAAGGAAAATAATACAGATGAATGTATGGCTGTAAAGATGATACAGGAGTTGGGGGATGAGTACAAGCTGGATGGGTTACATGTGATTAGAGCTGAGGCTGAGTTCCTTGCAGGGTGTTTTGCTATTGCGACTGGGGAAAGCTTAAATGAATTCAACCTGGGTACAGGAACTAGGACATAAGGTGAAAAAGTAATACCAGGGCGCACAAAATGATAGAAGCAGATAACACTAAAATAGAGAATACTAAGTTAATAGGTGGAGTTGGAGGAAAGGAGAATGTGATGAAGTTTAAATTAGAGTCACATTGCCCTATAAAACCATCAGATACAGGAGCTGAGTTAGGCCATGAGGCCTTTCAGTCTGCCCTGCCATTTGATCATGGCTGATAAGTTTCTCAACTCCCTACTCCTGCCTCTACACATAACCTTTGACCCCCTTACTAATCAAGAACCTATCTATCTGCCTTTACTACATTCAATGACTTGGTGCCTGTGGCAATGAGTCCCCTCTGGCTGAAGAAATTCCTCTTCCTCTCAGTTCTAAAGAGTCGCTACTTCAATCTGAGGCTCTGTCCTCAGGTCTTAGTCTCTCCTACTAGTTACTACTATCTTCTCCCCCTCCACTCTATCCAGGTCTCTCAGTATCCTGAAAGTTTCAAAGGTACCCCCACTCACCCTTCTAAGCTCCACCACGTACAGACCCAGAGTCTTGAACCGTTCCACATATGCCAAGCTCTTCATTCCCAGGATCTTTCTTGCAAATCTCCTCTACACCTTCTTCATGGAACATCCTTCCTTAGATACAGGGCCCAAAACTACTCTCAATATTCCAAATCTGGTCTGACCAGCACCTTAGACAGCCTCAGCAGCACATCCCTGCTTTTGTATTCTAGCCTTCTTAAAAGTAATGCTGACACTGCATTTGTCTTCCTACCTGTCAACTGAATCTGCATGTAAACCTCAGGATAATCCTGAAATAGGATCCCAAGTCACTTTGCGCTTCAGATTTCCAAAGTCTTTCCACACTTAGAAAATCCTCCGCATTTCTATTTTTCCAACCAAAATGTATAATCTCACACAATTTGATTGAGTTTTTTTGAAAAAGTAACAAAGACGATTGATAAGGGCAGAGCGGTGGACATGATCTATGTGGACTTCAGTAAGGGAGGTCGACAAGGTTCGCTATGGGAGACTGGTTAGCAAGGTTGGGTCTCATGGAATACAGGGAGAACTCGCCATTTGGATACAGAACTGGCTCAAAGGTAGAAGACAATGGGTGGTGGTGGAGGGTTGTTTTTCAGACAGGAGGCCTGTGGCCAGTGGAGTGCCACAAGGGTCGGTGCTGGATCTACTACTTCTTGTCATTTACATAAATGATTTGGATGTGAACCTAGGAGGTATAGTTAATAAGTTTGCAGATGACACCAAAATTGGAGATGTAGTGGACAGCAAAGAGGGTTACCTCAGATTACAACAGGATCTTGATCAGATAGGGCAATGGGCTGAGGAGTGGCAGATGGAGTTTAATTTACATAAATGCGAGGTGCTGCATTTTGGGAAAGCAAACCTTAGCAGGACTTATACAGTTAATGGTAAGGTGCTAAGGAGTGTTGCTGAACAAAGAGACCTTGGAGTGCAGGTTCATAGCTCCTTGAAAGTAGAGTCGCAGGTAGATAGGATAGTGAAGAAGGCGTTTGGTATGCTTTCCTTTATTGGTCAGAGCATTGAGTTTAGGGGTTGGGAGGTCATGGTGCAGCTGTACAGGACATTGGTTAGGCCACTGTTGGAATATTGCATGCAATTCTGGTCTCCTTCCTATTGGAAGAATGTTGTGAAACTTGAAAGAGTTCAGAAAAGATTTACAAGGATGTTCCCTGGGTTGGAGGATTTGAACTATAGGGAGAGTTTGAATAGGCTAGGGCTATTTTCCCTGGAGTGCTGAAGGCTGAGGGGTGACCTCATAGAGGTTTATAAAATCATGAGGGGCACAGATATAATAAATAGACAAAGTCCAGAACTTGATGGCACTGCTTTAGGGTGAGAGGGGAAGGATATAAAAGGGACCTAAGGGACAACCTTTTCCACACAGAGAGTGATGCATGTGTGGAATGGGCTGCCAAAGGAAATGATGGAGGCTGGTACAATTATAACATTTAAAAGGCATCTGAATGGGTACATGAATAGGAAGGGTTTAGAGGGATATGGGCCAAGTGCTGGCAGGTGGGACTAGATTAGGTTGGGATATCTAGTCGGCACAGACAAGTTGGACCGAAGGGTCGGTTTCCATGCTGTACATCCCTATGACTTACCCAGATTGTATTCCATTTGCCATTTCAGGTGGGACTAGATTAGGTTGGGATATCTAGTCGGCATAGACAAGTTGGACAGAAGGGTCGGTTTCCATGCTGTACATCCCTATGACTTACCCAGATTGTATTCCATTTGCCATTTCCCTTTGTCCACTCTCCTAGCCTGTCCAAGTCCTCAGGCAGCCTCCCATCTCATCCACATTTCCTGCCCCTCCATCTATCTTTGTGTTATTTGCAAACTTAGTTACAGTGCCCTTCAATTTCTTCATCCAGATTGTTAATAACAATGTGAATAGTTATAGTCACAACACTGACCCCTGCTACACTCCATTAGTCACTGGCTGCCATCCTGCCAAAGACCCCTTTATCCCTCCTCTCTGCCTTCTTTCATTCAGCCAATCCTCTATCCATGCCAGTAGCCTGCCCTTAACAGAATGGGCTCCTCATTTCCCCTCCCCCCACTTTATCCCAGTTCCAACCTGCCAGCTCAGCACCATCCTCATGAACTGTCCCACCTGTCAATCTTCCTTCCCAACTATCCGCTCCACCCTCCTCTCTGACCAATCACCTTCATCCCCACCCCCATTCACCTATTGTACTCTTAGCTACCTTCTCCCCAGCCCCACCCCCTCCCATTTATCTCTCCACCCCGGAGGCTCCCTGCCTCATTGCTGATGAAGGGCTTTTGCCCAAAATGTTGATTTTCCTGCTCCTCGGATGCTGCCTGAACTGCTGTGCTTTTCCAGCACTACTCTAATCTTGACTTTTATGTAGCAGCATCTTTGAGGCAATGTGTTAAAGGCCTTTTGGAAATCCAAATAGATCATGTACACTGGCTCTCCTGTATGTAATTTCAGAGAGTATTGTTAACAATACAGGAAATTATAGGCACTTATTGTTTTGTACGATGACAATGTTGTAGCGATAACAGATCTGGCTTAAGGAAGGTCTCCATTTATGAGACAGGTGCTGCTCAGGCTATGATGACAGAGGAGGAATCTTAATCATGAGAAAGGCTTGAAACTGACAAGATAGAGATAATGGAAATGCTGCAAATACTTCAAGGATATTGGAGGAAGTGAGGATGGAAATTGCAGCAGCATTGGCAATTTTCTTTCAGTTGTCCCTGGGTGGTGCCTGAAGACCAGAGAATTTAGTAAGGGTTGTAAATATGATCCATTTTACCTTCAGTGGTGAGGAAATTATGAGAAACAATTATTCAGAATTAAGTTAATAGTCACATGGGAAAAATGTGGATTGATTCAGAAGGGTCACTTCAGATTTAGAGATTTTTTTAAAAATGAGGTAACAAAAAGAGATGATGAGGGGAAAGTTGTTCCAAAATACAACAGACGTATGAGGAAAGTTGTGGGTCATGGACTAAAAAGAGCAATGTTTATTCAAAATTGATTGACAGATAGGGAACAGAGAGTAAAAGTTAATGAATATTTTTCAGTGGAGTTTCCCAGAGATCAGTATTACAATATTGGGAGTCTTACTGTTCCTGATATATATCAATGATCTAGACCTTCATGTGTGGGGGACAACTTCAAAGTTTGTTGGTGACACAAAACTTGGGAGATGGCAAACTTTGAGGAGGATAGTGTAGAACTTGGAAAGGACATTGACACATTGATGCAATGGGTGGATTGGTGGCAGATGAAGTTTAATACAGAGACGTGTTTTGGTACATTAAAGGTTACTATTCTGAAGGGTGTGCAGGAGCAAAAAGATCTGGATGTATTTGTACATCAATTATTAAAGGTGGCAGGACAGATAGGGAGCGTGCTCATAAACTGGGTCATATTTACAACTTTATTAAATTCTCTGGTCTTCTGACACCACCAAGGGACATGAAAAATAATTGCCAGTACTGCTGCAATTTCCACCCTCGCTTCCTCCAATATCTTCAAAGTATCTACAGTGTTTCCAATATCTCTTCCTTGTCAGTTTAAAATGTTTGTAATGATTAAGATTCATCCTGTGTCACTATGGCTTCATAAATAGGGGCATAGCATGTCAGAGCAGAGAAGTAATGATTAACTTATACAAAACATTGATTAAACTTCTGCTAGTGGAATGTGTACAGCTCTGGCAGCCAGACTATAGGGATGATGTGAACGGACTGGGGGAGTCCAGAAGAGGTTTAAGATAATGATTCCAGGGATGAGACACTTAGTTGTGTGTGAAGATTGAAAATGTTGGAATTGTTTTCCTTGGAGAGGAGAAGGATAAGGAATGAGATAGTAGTTTTCAAAATGAGGGGGGATGTGGACAGATGAATAGGGAGAGACTGTTCTATTTATTAATGGATCAAGAGCCAGAGAACATATTTGAAGCTGCCATGCAAAAGAAGCAAATGCATGGTGAAGAAAAAAATTTACTGATGCAGTCAGTGGTTTGGGTCTGGAATCCACTCCCTGAATGTGTGGTGGAGGGAGTTTCAATTGAGGCATTCAACAAGTCATTAGATGATTATTTAAACAGGAACAATATGCAGGTTATCGACAAAGGCATGAAACTGACACAAAGTTAAAATGCTCCGAAAGCTAATGCAGACTCAATTGACCAAATTATCCTCTTCTGCATTATAACAATTCTGTGATTGGGTTAAAACAAATCTCTACTCTGAGCGATATTTAACAGGTTTTAGTAATAAAGATAGAACATTATTCGCTGTTTTAGTACTTCTTTAAGAAGAAAAGTAAAATGGTATTAGGCTCCGGAAGTTGGGACTTAAGAATGTCACCTTACAGTCGTAGAAATTGCCTATTTTATCCAGTGATATTCAAGAAGATATATCCAACACAATACAACATTCAAAAGAGATGAAGTTGAAGTTTTTCATCCTGCATTTCAGTCCTGCTGATTGCAAGGAGAAAAGCTTTAACTTCATCTCTCTTTATTAACTGGGTTGAAGG
>NC_057712.1:96470565-96475564 GCF_004010195.1 Chiloscyllium plagiosum
AAACAAAAATAAAAATCACTGAAAATTCTACCAGTGAGGTCACTTTTGGAGTGAATAATTAATGTTCAAATTTGTTTCAATTTGTTTTGGGTGGCATCGTGGCTCAGAGATAAGCACTGATGCCTCACGACGCCAGGGACCCAGGTTTGATTCCCGCCTCAGGCAACTGCCTGTGTGGAGTTTGCACATTCTCTCCGTGTCTGCCTGGGTTTCCTCTGGGTGCTCCGGTTTAATCCCACAATCCAAAGATATGCCGGTCAGGTGAATTGGCTATGCTAAATTGCCCATAGTGTTGGTGCATTAGTCAGGAGTAAATATAGGGTATTGGGAATGGGTCTGGGTGGGATACTCTTCAGAGGATCGGTGTGGACTTGTTGGGCCGAAAGGCCTGTTTCCATTCTGTACGGAATGTAATCTAATCTAAATGTTTTCACGGGAAATGTTAGCTTGTCTTTCACTCTATTTTAATTGTTTCAATTTACTTGAAACCTTCCACAGGAACATTATTAACTGGACAAACAGGATTGCCCAACAATGGGGTGATTGTCATCTTCTTCCCTGAGGCTATATTCACCTCTATGTATACCACAGAAACTTTTACCATAATAAAATAATAATGAACCATTCCATTACAAAGCAAGCGTACTCACATCTGCTTACAATAAACTTAGTTCCAGAGTTCACAGTGAGTGCAAATAATATTTGGATCCTTGAAATACAAACCAAAGTGGCAAGTATTCATATTTTCATGTATATGTTCTCATATTTATTTAGTGTGTTGCAGCTGTCTATATATGTTACGAGTATGGATTTACACTTAATGGTAAGGTCCTAGGGAGTGTTGCTGAACAAAGAGACCTTGGAGTGCAAGTTCATAGCTCCTTGAAAGTGGAGTCGCATGTAGATAGGTTAGTGAAGAAGGCATTTGGTATGCTTTCCTTTATTGGTCAGAGTATTGAGTACAGGAGTTGGGAGGTCATGTTGCGACTGTACAGGACATTGGTTAGGACACTGTTGGAATATTGCGTGCAATTCTGTTCTCCTTCCTATCGGAAAGATGTTGTGAAACTTGAAAGGGTTCAGAAAATATTTACAAGGATGTTGCCAGGGTTGGAGGATCTGAGCTACAGGGAGAGGCTGAACATGCTGGGGCTATTTTCCCTGGAGCGCGGAGGCTGAGGGGTGACCTTATAGAGGTTTACAAAATTATGTGGGTCATGGATAGGATAAATAGACAAAGTCTTTTCCGTGGGGTCGAGGAGATAGAACTAGAAAGCATAGGTTTAGGGTGAGAGGTGAAAGATATAAAAGAGACCTAAGAGGCAACTTTTTCACGCTGAGGGTGGTACGTATATGGAATGAGGTGCCAGAGGATGTTGTGGAGGCTGGTACAATTGCAACATTTAAGAGGCATTTGGATGGCTATATGAATAGGAAGGGTTTGGAGGGATATGGGCCGGGTGCTGGCAGGTGGGACTAGATTATGTTGGGATATCTGGTCGGCATGGACGGGTTGGATCGAAGGGTCTGTTTCCATGCTGTACATCTCTATGACTCTATAATTATCGTGCATTTGGATTGGATCAAGGAGGAGTGAATGTATTAATACATGCTGGAATGGCTACACTTGGACTCAAGTGGTGGCAATAAAGAGATTGAGATGTTTAAAAATTTGATTGTCCTATGGTCATTCAAACTTAAGGATGACAAACAGAGATCTACAATGTTCTATGTTGTTTGGGTGTAACAAAGTGTTTAAAATGTAGCCTGAATTTGCTTTACATACAGTGCTCTAAGCTTCATCCATCATGGAATAGTATACTGGAGTGTGAAGAAGCCTTATATGGCCATTACTTATGGTTTATGTTTATTCAGATGTTGCCAGGATTGGAGAGTTTGAGATGTAGGGAGATGCTGAATAGGTTGCGGCGGTTTTTCCCCAGAGCTGAGCAGTGATCAGTGGTAAAATCAGGAGGGCATGGATAGGGCAAATAGTCAAGGTCTTTTCCCCAGGGTAGGGAAGTCCAAAACTAGAGGACATAGGTTTACGGTGAGAGGGAAAAGATTTAAAAAGGACCCGAGGGGCAGTATTTTCATGCAGAGGGTATGTGTAGGATATCTGGTTGACATGGGTGAGTTGGACTGAAAGTCTGTTTCCATGCTGTATGAATCTAGGACTCTATGGATGGGGTGTTAGTTTTGCAGGCTGGGCAACAATTTATTATCTGTCCCTCCCTAACTGCCCTTGAGAAGGTGGTGCTGCATTGCATTATTGAACCTGTGTTGTCCTTGGAGTGTACGGACATCCACAGTACTGTTAGGCATATTCAGATATTTGACCCTGTGGCAGTGAAAGCAACATCATTCCAAGTCAGGTTGGCATGTAACTTGGAGAGGAACTTGCAGGTTGTGGCATTCCATGCATCCAATGACCTTATCTTTCTAGGTAGTAGAGGCTGCAGGCTTTGAAGGTGCTTTCCAAGGAGCAGTTGTGTTGCACCTTGTAGACAGTACACACGGCTGCCGCTGTATGTTAGTGGTGAAGGGGATAGATGGTGAATATGGTGTCATTTGCATAGCTGTTTTGTCTTGGATGGTGTCAAGCTTCTTGAGTGTTGCTGAGGGCTGCCCTGTGGAACATAAAGTTGTGGGTGTGTCAAGGGCAATTGGATTGGGACCCATGGCTTTGTACCCAGTTTCACGCCACCTGCCCATTCGCCAGTCTGTCCCGGAAGATGTTAACATTCTGCCCATGAAGCCAGATGCAGTGTTTTCCTTCAGGGCCTCTGCACCTATTAGTGACCCCACCCTTCCTCTGTCCTCGTGCTCTCTTTGATGTATGCTTTTGTGAATGAGGTACTTTTGAACTGCTCAAAATTTAAATCTGCAAATAATTTAACCTGTTAGTTGTTTCTTCTCTTAAAAGGGAACAACATTCTTTTGACAGCGCATTTCCTTAAAAATAGCTGTTTGACATTTTCCGGAATATAAAATAGAGTAGAATCATGGAGATTAGCACAGAAGCAGGACATTCAGCCCACTGAGTTGTGCTGGCTATTATGTGAAGCCACTCTGTTAGTCCCATTCCCCTCATGTAGAGAAGACCAGATTAAGGATGGCAGATTTTGTTGCATAAAGGATATTAATGAACCAGATGTGTTTCACAGTAATCAACAGTGGTTAGGTAGCCACGATAAGGTTAGCTGTTTCTTCCATTGAATTGAAATTTTATCATCTGCCATGGTTAGATTCAAACTCATGTCCCCAGGACATTAGTCTGGATTACCAGTCCAGTGACATTACCATTCTGCTGCTGCCACCCATAATTTCTGGTCTGCCTGCCACATTCCTGTCAGAACTGTAACTTATGTATTCTCGGTGATTAATTGCACCCTCAGTTGATAGGTTACCAAAACCTCCAAGATATTTTAAATGGGCTTAAAGAAAGATGTGGTATTATAGAATTTCTATCACATTTGAAAGGTGAAGGAGCAGGCATTTGTGTTGGCTGCCACTATCCGTATATAACATCAATAACAAATTCAACAACAGAATTAACATATGATCAAACATTTCCATTCAGATTAATGCTTCCTTCCTATTATTAATGTGCCTTTGTATCTATAAAGAAGCTTGGATCTGTTCCAAATAATTCAACCTCGATTGGTTGTTTACTACAAGGGAAACCTTGGGCTTCAGATTTGACAAGTATATTGCATAATTTGTAGACTGTACATCTGTGCTCCTTGGAAAAGCTTTCTTTTACTTTTTCTGTATTGCGCGTGGAGAGTAATAATACTCCAGAATTTTCTTAATGCTGTCAAAATATAAGTGAAAATCTAATTAATAATAACATATTCTGATGTGAACCTAATTTATACTTCATTTAAAATCAACTTCTGTGGGTTTACAGTTGCAACTAAGATGTGATGACTTGCAGACAGGACATAGGACATAGTGATACAAAAGCACTGAAACAGTGCTTAAAAACAGAGTGCCAACCCCTGAGGGAGGTGTGTCTCTTTTGAATCATCAGGAAGGTGTGAAGTAGGGACTCTGTCATCTTGCTACCATTTCCCCCCACACCCTCAACTTTCCCAGGTTAAGTGTGGGTGGGAAAGTTTACAGGCTAATTGAGCTCTTAAACAGGCATTGAAGGCTTCTTCCTGCTAATACTGATAATCAGTCACTAATGGTGGGGAACTCACCAAGTGGATTTGTCTGAAGGCTAACAGTGGGGGTTACATAGGAGCTGGAATAGGCCATTCAGCCCCTTGAGCCTGCTCAACTATTCAGTGAGATCATGGATGATGTGAGTCCTGCCTTTGTCCAATATCCCTTAATTTCTTTGTTTAACAAAAATTTATCTATTTTGTATTAAAAATCAACAGCTGGTCCACCACAGTCATTTCTGGAAAACTTCTGTCACCCACATCTCTCCTGAATGGTCTGACCCTGTTTTTTACACTATGTCCCCTTGTTCCAGAGTCTTCATTCAATGGAAATAGTTTACCTTTATATACCATTTATCTTTATCTTTTCCTGTTGTTATCTTGATCAGATCACCACTTAACTATTTAAATTCTAGACAAACCTAATTTGCACAATCTCTCCTCAAAACCTAACCGCTGAAGTCCAGATCTCATCCTTGTAAACCTACATTATACTTTTTTCTGTCTTGTGGCCAGTGTATTCCTCTGAAGAAGTAGTACCCAGATTTGTTCATAGTATTCCAAATGTGGTCAAACCAGAGTTTTTTATTCTGGGTAATCCAAGATGGAGGACGGGAAAAAATTCTGGCTGTAAGAGCTGCTCCTTTTTTTGAGGTATTTTAGGTGCTGGAGGTGATTTCCTCGAATTCCAGGAGCAGCAATTACTGTTTTATATGCTGTTGCATTGTTTTGGAACTTTGGAAAAAAAAAGTCAAAACAACAGCAGTTTTAAAAAGGGAGAGGTACAGAAAGGAAGCACATGGTGAGGTCAGTGCAGGAGAGAGAGA
>NC_057712.1:96479538-96510798 GCF_004010195.1 Chiloscyllium plagiosum
CACTGAATGGTAAGGTCCTAGGGAGTGTTGCTGAACAAAGAGACCTTGGAGTGGAGGTTCATAGCTCCTTGAAAGTGGAGTCGCAGGTAGATAGGATAGTGAAGGCGGCATTTGGTATGCTTTCCTTTATTGGTCAGAGTATTGAGTACAGGAGTTGGGAAGCCATGTTGCGGCTGTACAGGACATTGGTTAGGCCACTGTTCGAATATTGCGTGCAATCCTGTTCTCCTTCCTATGTTGTGAAACTTGAAAGGGTTCAGAAAATATTTACAAGGATGTTGCCAGTGTTAGAGGCTCTGAGCGACAGGGAGAGGCTGAACATGCTGGGGCTATTTTCCCTGGAGCGTCGGAAGCTGAGGGGTGACCTTATAGAGGTTTACAGAATTATGAGGGGCATGGATCGGATAAATAGACAAAGTCTTTTCCTTGGGGTAGGGAAGTCCAGAATTAGAGGGCACAGGTTTAGGGTGAGAGGGGATAGATATGAACGGGACCTAAGGGGCAACATTTTCATGCAGAGGGTGGTACGTGTATGGAATGAGCTACCAGAAGAAGTGGTGGAGGCTGGTACAATTGCAACATTTAAGAGGCATTTGGATGGCTATATGAATAGGGAGGGTTTGGAGTGATATGGGCTGGGTGCTGGTAGGTGGGACTAGATTGGGTTGGGATATCTGGTCGGCATGGACAGGTTGGACCGAAGGGTCTGTTTCCATGTTGTACATCTCTATGACTCTATATAACTGTAGCATAACTTCTGCCCTTTTATACTCCAGTCCTACAGATATAAGGTCAGAATTCCATTAGCTTTCCTGATTATTTTATGCACCAGTCCTGCATTTTAAAGGTCTGTGCACCTGAACTCTCAAGACTCTTTAGACGTCCACATTTAACTTCATACCATCTGGAAAGTACCCTGATCTATCCTATTTTATGGTCCAAAATGGATAACTACATACATGCTTATATTGAAATCCATCTGCCACAGTTTTGTTCCCAATCATTTAATCTATCAGTATTCCTTCGTAATCTTATGCTATTGACTACACTGTCTACAATTACACCTAACTTTTTGTTAACAGCAAATGTGAATATGTGACTTTCTATGCCATTATCCAAGTTATTAATAAAAAAAGGAGAATAATTGGCATGCATAGGGTGGATATTTGGAGCCTTTTTCCCAGAGTGGAAATGTTAATTATTTGGGGGGCATAGGTTTACGGTGAGCGGGGGAAAGTTTTTAAAGGATTTGTGTGAGGCCAGTTTTTTTACGATCAGGTGGTAGGTGCCTGGAACGCACTGCCAAGGAGGATGGTAGAGGCAAATATGATAGCAACATTTAAGGTGCATTTGGACCCACACATGAACAGCCAGAAAATAGAGGGATATGGAGGAATGGCCTGTATCTATGATGTACCAATTTAAGTTCTATGTAATTGAGGCCTTAACATAGATCCTTATGGGACACCGCTGATCACATTGTATCAGTTTGAGTACCGATCCATTATGCCTGTTTTTGGTAGGGATCTATGTTCAGTTGCATTCAGTGCCTGATCAAAGAACCCAGTGTTGAGAAGGAGGGTGCCTGCAGAGTTCTACACTTACCCTTTCTTCTGACATCTTCACAGACACTCCCCCTGCCCCCCCCCCCAAACCGCTGCCAGTGACCACTCTGCATAATCTCCCATCGCCTCCTCTCTTATTCCCCCCGCCCCCATCCCCTTCTACTCTTACACTGCTTTTTCCAAGGCATCCTGCAGCTACTCCAAACGTATGTGCATGGAACAAGTGAGGAGATAGTCAGCCTCAGCTTTGACAGTCTCTGATCTTTCACATTTTTACTGACAGTCACTTTCTTACTTAGCACTTAAATAGTTGGCACTCAGGGCCCTGCAGAGATATCAGCCTTCATGGCAAGAAAGCAATGAGGAAAATAATAAAGCTAAAATGGAGAGGGGAAAAGCCTGTTTTTTTTCTGGTTAATAAGTTTAAAGGAAAGCCTCAATGCGAGTGTACAATTACTGTATTAGACTTGAGGTCAAATGGCCAAGGAAATGGTTACTGTTTAATAGAATTCTGCGACTTTATCAGAACCAGTCATTGTGAAGTGTTTTCCTTTATTTTCTTGTTGACTTTTGCATTATAACTTAGTTGATTTATGTAATTCAGTTAAAGTTTAGTGAAAACATTATTTATAGTTATATGATCTTTTACCTTAGTCCTGACACAGTAAAAGGATGCAAGCGTTGGTGTTGCTATAACAACCATTCAGACTTGCTGCTTTGCTCTTCTTCTTTGCAGCAAACCACACTCACGTTTTGATATTAAGCTAAGATAATGAAGGATGTATTAAAAATGCATGTAAACTTTGTGAAAAACTGTCCACTATTCTGAACAGTAGAAATATTTGACAATCTGTAAAATGGCAAAAGATTTCTAACTATTGCTACATTCCCCAACATCACGCAACTGGAAAACCAACCTAAAACCTCAGCCATTAATAAATTCCATGGTCATTAAAAACTGAATAGATTCCTTTTTGGTTTGGACTTCAGGGTTTATCTTTATATTTTGGTCTCTGTAATTCCTCCAGCCCTAAAGCCCTATGAAATATTTTGATATTGGTGATAATTTCTTCAGTTGCCTAAGATATGCTCTTGCATATCCTTCACAAATCCCTCCGCCTCTCAGCTTAACTTTTTTTCCTGTGAGATACTTTAACACTCACATCCATAGGCCAAGCTCTTGATCATCTGACCTAATAACTTCTTGGATGGCTGGTGTTGCATATTTTTCTATAATACTTTTGAGACGTGCCTGTTTTTACATGACATTAAATGTGCGATATAAATATTTGTTGTTGAACTCAGATTCTCCATTTTGACTTTTCTCTCTGGGGAAGCCTACAGCCTTAAGTTTGCTCAAGAAATAGTTGCAACGGAGCTGCAGTGAAGCACAAACTTGTTGTGATTTGTGTTGCAGCTACATTGAATATTGTAAAGCAGGAAAAAATCAGAAAATATACATACGGCAGCAGTCTTTTATTTTTCTATTTCGTAACGTTGTATAAGCTTCAGAAAGGGTGAATGCTGCAATATGCCTTAAGCAACACATTGTCATGCTAATTCTGGTTTTACAGAAGTAATGCAAGAAGAAAGTTAGGAGATTGCGACTGCCAAAAGCTGGGAGATCCATTACTTAAACTGCAATAAAGGAGGGAAACATTTCTTCAATAAAAATCGAAAGAACTTTGCCAGCTGTAAATAAGAAACGAAAGCAGAAATTGCTGGGAAAGTTCAGCAGGTCTGGCAGCATCTATGGAGACAAATCAGAGATAATGTTTCGGGTTGAATGAGCAGGTTCCGAAGAAGGGTTCCTCTCCACAGGTGCTGCCAGGCCTGCTGAGCTTTTCCAGCCTTTTCTGTTTTTAAAACATTTATTTAAACTGTATTCAGCAGCAGTCATTAAAATAAACCATTCAAGGAATGTGATTCATTTTATCAAACCGCAAATAGTGGTGTCATTTACTGAAACCATGATTAGAACGGACATTGTTTATTAAAACGGCAGACTGCAGGATCCATTCAGTAAAGCTATTAAGGAGGTAGCATGTGTTTATGAAGGCCTGATTTGGCAGAAGTCATTAAGAGAGCTACAGGAAAGGCATGAATCCCCCAGTTTTACTGCAGAATTATGATAAAACTCTCCATGACCACAATATGCAACAGCAAATATGTTACATTGCAAAATTAAATGACTTTTAAGCAAGGAGAATAATCACATGATGAAGAGAGAGATTCCGAAATAATATTACCAGGAAGATTTGATTTAGAGATGAGCCATTAGAATGTAAAATTTAACATCTTGGAGAAAACAATTCCTAATTCACAGTACTGTCATAGTGTCATATACAGCATGGAAATAGACCCTTCGATTAAAACTTGTCCATGCCGACTAAATATCCTAAATAAATCTAGTTTCATTTTCCAGCATTGGGTCCATATCCCTCCAAACCCATCCTATTCATATACCCATCCAGATGCCTTTTAAATGTTCTAATTGTACCAGCCTCCACTACTTCCAATGGCAGCTCATTCCATACATGCACCACCCTCTGCGTGAAAAAGCTGCCCCTTAGGTCCTTATTATATATTGCCCCTCTCACTTAAACATATGCCTTCTAGTTTTGGAATCCTCCACCATGGGGAAAAAGATGTTGTCTATTCACCCTATCCATGTCCCTCATGATTTTATAAACCTCTATAAGGTCACTCCTCAGCCTCCGACACCCCAGGGAAAACAGCCCTAGCCTATTCAGCCTCTCCCGATAGCTCACATCCTCCAGTGCTGGCAACATCCTTGTATATCTTTTCTGAAATCTTATAGTATAACATCTTTCCAATAGGAGGGAGAGCAGAACTGTACGCAATTCTCCAAAAGTGGCCGTAGCAATCTCCTGTACAACCACAAAATGACCTTCCAACTCCTATACTAAATGCACTGACCAATAAAGATTAGCATACTAACTGCATTCTTCACTATTCTATCTATCTGTGACTCCACTTTCAAGGAACTGTGAACCTGCACTCCAAGGTTTCTTTGTTCAGCAACACTCCTCAGGATCTTACCATTTGTATTTCCAAAATGCAGCACCTCTAAGTTAAGTTCCATCTGCTATTCCGCGGCCCAATGGCCCATCTGATCAAGGTCCCATTGCACTCTGAGGTAAACTTCTTCACTGTCCAGTACACCCCCAATGCAAACTTACTAACCATACCTCCTATGTTCACATCCTAGTCACTTATATAAATGACAAAAAGCAGTGGACCTAGCACCAATCCTTCAATCTGAAAAGCAACTCCCTATCACCACTCTCTGTCTTCTACCTTTGAGCAAGTTCTGTATCCAAATGGTTAGTTCTCTCTCTATTCCATGTGATCTAACCATGCTAACCAGTCTATGATGAGGAACCTTGTTGATTGCCTTACTGAAGTCCATATAGATTAAGTCTACCTCACTGCTGTCATCAATCCTTTTTGTTACTTCAAAAAACTCAGTCAAGTTAGTGAGACATGATTTCCCAAACACTAAGCCATGTTGACTATCCCTAATCAGTCCTTGCCTTTCCAATATATGTAAATCCTGTCCTTCGGGATTCCCTCTAACAACTTGCCCGCCACCGATGTCAGGCTCACTGATCTATAGCTCTCTGGCTTTTCCTTAATACCTTTCTTAAATAGTGGCATCATATTAGCCAACCTCCAGTCTTCACTAAACTTGTGACTATCGATGATCCAAATATCTCAGCAAGGGGCACAGTAATCACTTCCATAGATTTCCACAGAGTTCTAGATTACCCCTGATCAGGTCCTGGAGATTTATCACCTTTATGCATTTTAAGACATCCAGCATCACCTCCTCTGTAACGTGGACAATTTTGAAGATGTTGCTATTTATTTCCCCACCTTCTCTATCCCCACATTCTCTATCTTCCATAGCCTTCTCCACAAAAAAACACTGATATAAATTACTCACTGAGTATCTCCCCCATCTCCTGCAGTTCCACACATAGACAGCCTTGCTGATTTTCAAGGGGCTCTATTCTCTCCCTACTTATTCTTTTGCCTTTTGTCTTTAATTTATTTGTAGACTCCCTTTGGATTCTCCTTAATCCTATTTGCCAAAGCTATCTCATGTCCCCTTTTTGCCCTCTTGATTTCCCTCTTAAGTATACTTCTATTGCCTTCTGGGGACTTACTCGATTTCTGCAGTCTGTACCTGATATATTCTTAACCAAAACTTCAATTTCTTTAGTCATCTAGCATTTCCTACACCTACTATTGCCCTTCACGCTAACAGGAACATACTATTTTTGGACTCTCATTATCACATTTTTGAAGGCTTTCCATTTTCCAGCCGTCCCTTTACGCGTGAGCATTGGCCCCAATCAATTTTGAAAGTTCTTGCCTAAAACCATCAAAATTGGCCTTCCTCCAATTTAGACCTTTAACTTTTAGATCCATTCTATCCTTTTCAATTACTGTTTTAAAACTAGTAGAATTATGGTCCCTGGCCCCAAAGTGCTCTCCCACTGACACCTCAGTCACCTGCCCTGCCTTATTTCTCAAGAGTTGGTCAAGTTTTGCACCTTCTCTGGTACATCCACATATTGAATCAGAAAATTTTCTTGTGCACATTTAACAAATTCCTCTCCAACCAAGCCCTTAGCATTATGGCAGTCCCAGTCTCTGCTTGGAAAGTTAAAATCCCTTACCATAACCACCCTATTATTCCTACATATAACTGAGACCACATTACAAATTTATTTCTCAACATCCTGCTGATTATTGGGGTTCCATAATGCAATCCCAATAAGGTGATCATCCCTTTCTTATTCCTCAGTTTGATCCAAATA
The DNA here is from genome assembly GCF_004010195.1 of Chiloscyllium plagiosum. Classification (NCBI taxonomy): domain Eukaryota; kingdom Metazoa; phylum Chordata; class Chondrichthyes; order Orectolobiformes; family Hemiscylliidae; genus Chiloscyllium; species Chiloscyllium plagiosum. Next base: position 96,485,954 of record NC_057712.1, read on the forward strand.
ATTTGCCTGAACATATTCCCAGGAATCTCCTTCCTAAGTACAGATGTAATGTTATCACAAATCAAAAACGCCTTGCCCCCTCTCCTCGATTGCCTCCCCTTCTGTCCTTCCTGTAGCATCAGTATCCTGGAACATTTAAGCTGCCAGTCCTGTCCATCTCTTAACCATGTCTCTGTAATTTCTATGATATCCCAGTCCCATGTTCCTAACCATGCCCTGATTTCATCTGCCTTACCTGTTAGTGCTTTTTGCATTGAAATAAATGCAGATTAGTTTATCAGTCTGGCTGATTCAATGTCATGATGGCCAATCAGATAATCCTCAACTCTACTTTCTTCCCTATAACTCTTGGTAACCTTACTGGTTCATTCTTTGCTTTGTTCCTGCACGCCCTGGCTGTTTGACTTACTCCTTTTCCCAACTGTACATTGTTAGACTGATCTTTTTCCACACCCACCCTGTTTACTAGTTTAAATCCTCCTGAGCAGTTCTAGCAAATCTCCTGGCCAGTATGTTAGCCTGCTTCCATCAGGTGCAATCTGTCCTTTTTATACAGGTCACTTCTACCCCAAAAGACATTCCAATGGTTGTAAAATGTGAATCCTTCTCCCCTGCACTAGTTCCTCCCTGCAAGTGCCATCCATCAGATTTAGCTCCTGTAAATTCCTCATTGCCTCAAACAGCTGCTCCAACTGATCCATGCAATCTGATAGAATTCACAACCGAACACACTTCCTGCAGATATAATCATCAGTAACATCAAAAGTCTTCTGACAAATACTGACTGCAAGGTGTGCCACATTTTTCTCTCCATTTGGCAGATTTGGCTTCAACAAATTGTCAACATTCAGGCTTGCCTCAGCCCCAGAGAGTTTTCAGTGAACTATGTGCAATGTTCTACAAGGTTGATATGATGATACATAGTGAAATGATCGAGAAGCATGAGCTTGAGGGTACATACAGTTTTAACATGAGAACCTAACAACCATATCTGTTGTAATGTTACGTAACTTTTTCACCTGCAACTCATTGAGAAATAGTTAATAGTAATAAAAGATAAGGCTACCCTTCAAAAATGAATAGGCCTGTGTCCACACGTTCTCACAGTTTGTTGGGGAAAGTGTTAGGTACGAAGGGCTTACCTTCCTCTGACCTGGAAACAGTAAACATTTCAGTCAGTACATGAGATAAGATGTATGAGCAGAAGTAAGTTTTTCAGGCCATTGTGTTTGCTCCGCCATTCAATGTCATCATGGCCAATCATATAATCCTCAACTCTACTTTCTTCCCTATAACTCTTGGTAACCTTACTGGTTAAAAATCTGACTCTCAGCTTTGAATATAATATAGAAATATAACAGCCCTCTGTGCAAAAGAATTCCACAAATTCAAAGCCCTCAGTAAAGAAATTCCTCCTACTCCTCACCTCTGTCTTAAGTGTGTGACCTCTAATTCTGAGAATACACCCTCTGGTCTGAGACTGTCCTATAAAGGGACCACCTTTCCACACCTAATCTGTAAAGTCTCCTAAAAATCTTCTTTGTTTCAATAAGGTTGCGTCTCATTCTTCTAAATTCCAATGAGTATAGCCCCAATCTATTCATCCTCCCCTCATATGAAATTGAATCACATGCTGAGTTTATGGTAACAGTGTGGCCAGCTAACCACAGCATGCAAACAGATATAACAGGAGCAAAAGAGAGACCGGGAACTAAGTGTTACTATTCATTAGTATTCTACCAAAGGTTAGCCAGACTACAGGCCTGTAGTGATTGTAACGAGGTTAGCTGGGTGAACCTTATAGAAAATGAGTTCCCTGATTGGGTCTGTTAATGTGATCCACAGGGAGCCCTGACTGACAGATATAAACAGGAGTGTCCAAAGTTCTGTTCACTCCGAGAGCTGGATCTGAGGGAGCTGGATCGATGTCAAGAACTTTCCACGTGTAAATAAAAGGTATTTTGGTGATGAGATACCAGCCTCTCTGGAGTTATTTCAAGGCCGATTGTGTTGACTATGAAAACCATTTTGAGCACTGTTAATATTTCCTGACTCTGGATGACTTGCTAGTGTTTAATGAAAGCATGGTCATTCCAGCTTTGTTTGAAGAAGATATCACAGACAAGACATAAAATGGACACTTGGGATCACCAAGTGCTAGGTCGGAACTTCATCAGAGTGTGGCAGCCTGTGATCTCAAAGGAAGTTGAAGATTATGAGAGACAGATTTTTAACCAGTAAGGTTACCAAGAGTTATAGGGAAGAAAGTAGAGTTGAGGATTATATGATTGGCCATGATGACATTGAATGGCGGAGCAAACACAATGGCCTGAAAAACTTACTTCTGCTCATACATCTTATCTCATGTACCTGACTGAAATGTTTACTGTTTCCAGGTCAGAGGAAGGTGAGCCCTTCATACATAACACTTTCCCCAACAAACTGTGAGAATGTGTGGACACAGGCCTATTTATTTTTGAAGGGAAGCTTTAACTCTTATCGCTATTAACTGTTAACTATTTCTCAATGAGTTGTAGGTGAAAAAGTTACATAACATTACAACAGCTATGGTTGTTAGGTTCTCATGTTAAGTAAGTATGACCTTGGTAGTAACCTCAGCTAGTACCAAATTGAACCTGCACTGTTGATGTCACTCAGCATCACAAATCAGCTGTCCAGCTGTAATGAAAGGCACACTATCTTGTTAATTATACTGTTTTCAATCTTGGTTTCCTCATGGACACTGTTACATATCTCTTCTCATTATTTTTAAAGCAGCACCCATCCATCCGATTATTAAGATTATGGTTTACCTTGTCAAATCACTATTTAAATGATTATTCAGTTTTAGGGTTCCATAAAGAATAACTGTATTTCATAACTAAGGTATTTACTTTGGGAATTATTAACTGAGCTTGTCTTCCACCCATTCATTTTGAAATCTGTGGTTGCTCTGATGTTACTGTACATTACGTCACCACTCAAAATGATAAACATTTTTTGAGGGATGTTTGCATTTATAAACAAATTGGGAATAAATATTACTTGTGTAATATTTACAATGTTGTACAATTTGTAATGATTCATAAAGCAGCATGTCTTGGAGGGATAATCTATGCAAAACACTATTTATTGACTAATTGTGGTTTGTATAAGTTACTCAAACACAGTCATGCTATTAAGTGGCTAAATTTTCTTTCTTACCTAACAAAGACAAAATACTACAGATGCTGGAAATCTGAAAGAAAGATCAAGAATGCTAGAGAAACTCAGTAAGACTGGCAGTATCTGAACAGGTCATACCAGACTTGAAACATTAACTGTTTCTCTTTCCATAGGTGCCATTGGACTTACTGAGTTCCTTCAGTATTCTCTGTGTTTTTCTTTCTTAGCTGGTGGTCTTATTTATGGTGGTATATTGTCACTTACTCAAACTATTCTAAATACTGTCCTAATTCCAGAAATCAGTAGAAAAGAGCATTATTATTGAACCACTAAAAGGACCATGTCTTTTTGTTTTGTGTTTCTAAAAACTTGAAATGAGAAAGAGCTGTTTCAAAAACCAATGTTTGAAACAGATTTTCTGCAGTTTTGACCTGACACCCATGTCAGACATCATGTAAGCAACTGCTTGAACAGGTAATAATTGAAAGTGAGGACTGTAAATGCTGGAGATCAGAGTCAAGATGAGAGTGGTGCTAGAAAAGCACAGCAGGTCAGGCAGCTCCTGCTTCTCGGATGCTGCCTGACCTGCTGTGCTTTTCTAGCACCACTCTAATCTTGGGGTAGTAATTGAAATTGAGCTGCAGATAGTTTGGAGGATGTATAAGGCTTTTGCTGGCAACAAGAAGTTCATTGGTGTATGGACTGGTGACAATTATCAATGGCAGAAACCTTTTTGCCTGCCAACAGCTGTGCAATTAATTCGCCGGTAGCTTAGAGCTGGGAATAAGCTACAACAAGAAAGACCAATGTTCAGTTCTTCCCCAACTTGAGTCCCTACTCTCTGCAGTCAAAACTCTAAATAGCCAGTTTATCTTCCCTGTTATTGTTGTTATAAACTGTTCCTTTTAACTGATGTCAAAAACTTTTTATAAGTGAACGGCCACCTTGGGCCTCTTACCAAACAGAGGAAACACCTGGAGAAAGACAACTAAAGCAACGTGCTGGCCAGCAGAAGAGTCAAAGACTATCTCAACAATGGAACCTGGGCACAAAGACTATTCATCTGTCTTTTCAAATTTCCCTTCACCAGAACCTATTTTATGCTGTCTGTTCATGTGTGTGGATGTGTAAGTGGGAGTTTAAAATGGGATTAAAGTTTTAATTAGTTATGTTATGCACCAGCAGTTTATAATTGTTTGCCTGCAGCAAGAGTTCTAATTACTTGTAATAAATGGTGATTCTTGTTTAGTCCAAAAATGTGGTCCGTGCTTTCTGTCAATCTGGATCTGAAAGTCAGGTTCATTGTGGAATTTTGCATTCTTGATTAAATCTTTACCTTTTGTGACAACTCCATGGATAGCAGGGCTCAATTTCCAGTGTGTTACTCCAGTGAGTTATAACATCAACAGATTAACAGATAATCTATAATTTATCCTGATTTTTCTATTTACCTTCTATCAACTCCTTTTCAATTGTATTTTTAAAATGTAAATTTCTACACAGTCTATATAACACAGGATATTGAAAGCGTACTGGAGTAATAGAATTTCAATTGAGATTCCTTTGTGTTGTGAATGGAATGAAAACCTGTTGAAAACCCTGCTCAAATGTGTTACTGAAACAATATAACTTGGATAGTACCAGTCCACATATTTGGATGAAATTATGATGTATTTTTTGAGAAATTCTTTCCCTACAGTGTGTTCTCAGTCTTGCCTTCTTAAATTGTTACATTGTGGTGCGAAGCCAAACAGAACAAGATGTTTAGTTAGCTGATCTTAAATGGTTGAAGAGGTGAAACACACTGTAGTTGGTATTAAGTTTCCTGGGCAAAGAAAAAACTTTAGTCAAGGATCTTACTGTTTATTGCTGTAGTGGCCTTGCTGAAAATATCCAGATTATTTTAATGTTTCAGTTGTTCTTTTGAAAGGGTTTTTGATCAGTTTTCATTTAGCAAGACATGCAAAGAAAAGCTACCATAGGTTGAAGCATATAAATTAAACCTTTTCTTTTCTGGCCACATGTGTACTTTTCATGTTTTGGTGACCATGATAAGATTGTTTTACATTTTTTTTGTTGTTTTGTTAAAACCAGCTTCTTATATTTAAAACCAGAAAGCACCATCCATTGAAGGCCAGAAAAAATTAGGAGTGTGAGAGAGGATTGGGATCCCAAAGTTGCTTAAGGTATGAACATGTTTTAAGTAGGATTTTCAGCCTTGAGTATTGGGTATCATTAGTTTGGTCCCATTGGTAATGAAAAAAGATGTATTTGATTGTGAGTGTGTCTTACATTATCCAAATAGAATGGGAAGGTGAAAGAAGAGTTTGAAGGGCAGGAAATTGTTGAATTCCATTGATTGTTGACTTTTACTGTTCTGTATCTGTTTTCATTCAGTTACTTCGTTTATTTCAGTTACTTGTCAATGCTTTCCACTCCACCTCTACATATATTCAGGTACAGACTATTGGCCATTCTTGAGTGCTAGTAACTTCCATTTAGCAAGGTGATTGTATAAAATATTAAGCTGTAGAGGAAAAGCAGGAACTGAAACACTCGGCTGATCAGGGATTTTTTCCATATGTATGAAAAATAATGTAGCTGTCTCTTGTTCAGGCATATTAAACATAGTGTTTCTTATATGTGCAGAGTTATTATTTTGCACTGTGTTCAGAATGAAATCCTTCACATTGAAACCCTTCTATTGGAAGGATGTTGTGAAACTTGAAAGGGTCCAGAAAAGATTTACAGGGGTGTTGCCAGGGTTGGAGCTTTTGAGCTATAGGGAGAGGCTGAATAAGCTGGGGCTGTTTTCCCTGGAGCGTCGGAGGCTGAAGGGTGACCTTATAGAGGTTTATAAAATCATGAGGGGTATGGATAGGGTAAATAGACAAGATCTTTTCCCTGGGGTTGGGGAGTCCAGAACCAGAAGGCATAGGTTTAGGGTGGGGGAAAGATTTAAAAGCGACTTAAGGGGCAACATTTTCAGGCAGAAGGTTGTGCATGTATGGAATGAGGTGCCAGAGCAAGTGGTGGATGTTGGTATAATAACAACATTTACAAAATATCTGGATGAGTATATGACTAGGAAGAGTTTAGAGGGATATAGGCCAAGTACTGGCAAACAGGACTAGATTAGGATATCTGGTCGGCATGGATGAGTTGGACTAAAAGGTCTGTTTCTGTGCTGTACATCTCTATTACTCTATGTTGGCAGTCAGGACCACTTTTTTAAAGAAAGGCTTGAAAAGCTAAACATTTATGTATTTCTGAATCAAAAGGCAAAGATGCTGAGAATACTCTAAGTTCTGCAGCATCTGTGAAAGAGAAAAGAATTGAGAATTCAAGACTTTGCATCAGAACTCACGACTCTCGTTTCTTTCTCCACAAATGCTGCAGACCTGCTGCGGAGTATTTTCAGCGTTTTCTCCTTTTTATTTCAGATTTCCAGTATCTAGTATTTTGCTTTAGGCTTAATGTAAATCTGAAGCTACTGATTTTGCATTTTGCTTCATTCTTGGCCAACACTCTACCAATCAGATATTTCACTCACAACAATACCAATTATCATGCCGTAATCCTTAAGCATGTTCATCATCTGTTGCTTTTGCCCTCTGCTGTTGTCTTTCATGCAGGAGAGAGATTGGTAAATATTAGTGGAGTATTTTAGGTTTAGGACCAAATGTTACCTTTTTATTCAAACATAGTAAACACACAATATATGCAAGTCAAGACATAACTCACCTGAGGTTGCTGGAGAGAACCATCTCCTAACAATCATGTGATCTTGCATCACTTCCCAATGATGATGTGAACTATCTCATTTACTGATTCACACTTACCCTTTATACAATCATTTTAAAAATACTGAAAATACATTACCTATTTTCTGTGTTTTAAATAAATATACAAAATCTAGCAAGCAAATTGTGCTGTTAATTTCTCAGCAGACCTATACTAGTTTGGTATTACCTACTTTTTTTTATTGTAGAGACTATATTCAGAGAAAATTAATTTGGCATATTTAATATTTTCATCACTATTAGTGCAGAGATACACTTCCATTGGCATACCTTGATTCTTTATGAATATAATTGGTGTGTTATGCTTGATCAGTGACCATTTTTCACCTTGCAGCCAGAAGAGGTGGCGTTGATTTGGGATTTTATTTGTAGGATTTCAGATCATGATAGGAGTTCCAAAAGGCTCCATTTTGAGACTGTTGCAGTTAATGTTTTTAATTAAAGGAAAAGCACAGCAGGTCAGGCAGCGTCAAGAAGCAGGAGAGTCAACATATGGGGTGTAAGCCCTTCGTCAGGAATACGATAACACGTAGACTCTCCTGCTCCTCAGACGCTGCCTGACCTGCTGAGATTTACAGTGCCACCACTTTTGAACTCTGACTCTCCAGCATCTGTAGTCTTCACTTTCTCTTAATTAAAGGATTATGTGGAACTATTTACAAGTTTGAAGGTGATGTAAAAATTGCACAGGAATTAAGAGTTTAGATCAAGTCAGTCAGAGTTGGATAAACCAGGGAACCAGGCTTATGTGTGAATAATTGAAGCTTTATATTGTATTTGGATCTGTAAAGGTCCAGCATTCATTGCAAACTCAATGTAGACAACCCAAAATGGAAAGTTCATGAAAAATGAATTTGACCGAGGCTTCTGTTTCCAGGCAACCAAATGGGTGAACTTCAAATTATCACTTTGGATTTCAATTTTTAAAATATTTTCAATCATTTTTGCAACTGAGTTTGTTTTTCTGTGGAATGTAGCTTCTTTTATTCACCCTCTACTCTAAAATATCTCCCACTATTGGTCAAGATAAATAAAATGCTCCAGTTTGGCACACATCATCAGAGACCAGATGGAAGAGCTAAGATGGAGGTCAGAGTCTAGCGGGAGTCCTATTAAGTTATCTTCTATGGGAATTGTCCAGGAAGAAGTTTTAATTTCTGAAGTGCAATTCTCCTGCTTCCCAGCAGACGGTTTTGACTTACCTCCACAGATACTCAGATAGACAAATATATGTTTAACAGTTGTGCAATGACAGAACTGATCTCCCCACACCTGCCGCTCCCTTAATCGCTCACACTAATGTGGGGGTCTGATTTCTCACCCAGACTCCTCTTTACCAACCCCCACCTCACAAATGCTTCTTACCAGACCTGACTAGCCTCCACTACCCAATAACATCCCCTCCAACCTAAATCGTTCCCAACATCCAACTACACCTCTGATCCAAAGTGATGAGCATCCAATCGGACTAACTGCCCCCCCATCCCCCACCACCCAGGCTGACTAGCCTCCACAAACCTGTCTGAACCAAACCGAGGAGCCTCGCTCCTGACAACCCTTCTTGAGCTGACCCAACTGCCCACCTTATGCAGCTCACACACCTTGACCTCCTGCTGTCCTACCTACTTAGCTCACCCATCTGCCCAACCTTCCACCCAACCCATTCATCCTTTTCATCCGAGACATTTAGAGTTGCCTAATGGCAATTAGTATCATTAAAAAGGGGATGTTTCTAGTGTTAACCCCAATGCTACTGCTCTAAGATGAAGCACTTTGTGGGACTGTACGCTGTGCCTTCTTAAAATGTGTCAGGCTCAGAAGAACCAGCCAGAATAACACAACAGCATCAGGGCAGAAAAAACGTTCAAGTTGAGCAGCAATCAGGTGACGATTGTAGCTCTGCAGAAGATCTGGGACTCTCTTTTTGGTTGAATAATTATTTAAAACTGGGAGGTATGCCTGACCAGCAGAGAATGCAATAGGTATTGTGAGAAAGGTAAGTTTGAAAGGCACTTCTCAATTTACATACAAGATTCCAAGACTAGTTTCTGGAGACCTTGTGAAAGAAATCTAAGTATCACCATGTCAACAAAGGTCATAATGAATTGGGAGTTGATTCTATCTCTTTTTAGTTGGATCTTCATCTTTCAGCATTTCCACAGCATGATATTAAAATAATGTGGATATTTAAACTTTTAATTACAGCTATGAGGAATTAAGAACAAGAAATCTGTCAGCTGTACATTTTATGTTTCCTAGTCTAAAACTGTAAGCAGGTAATGCTATCTCCTGTTGTCTTGATGTGAGTTTCATTGCAAATGTTACTTTCAGTAGTGCAATTGACTGAGCTTTTTAAATGTCATGACAATACATGCAACACTAACTTATTACATACCACAGTTCAGATTTGTCTTTTGGCAAAATCCCTGGAGTTGTTGTGTGTCATGTTTGGACAACAATAATTCAAATATCAGTAACTAAGGAATTTTTCAAATACTTCAACATGTTTCTAAATAACTAGTTTCACAGCTTTATAATGGGAGGTATGTAATAAAGCCAGAGAATGATTGTGATGCAGAATGAGCCATCAACCTCTCCTGTTTGTGCTGGCTTCTGAGAAGAGAAACTCCTCCAGTTTCACTTCCCTGTTCTCACCCCCATAGCCTTGCAATTTTCTTCACTTCAGATAATTAACCTTTTCTATGTTGAAGGCGTCAACCTTCTCCACATTCTCAGACCATAACCATTTTGGGTAAGGGAATAGATTCTTCTTCACTGTGCCATTGCCTTTTTGGTCAGACATCGGAAATCAGTGTCCTCTGTTTTTTAGTCCCTCCCATTAATGGAACAGTTTCTTTTGACCTAGTCTGTAATGTCACATGACTTTGAAGACCTTTGGCAAATCTTTTAAACTTCTTTCTCCAAGGAAGAGTCCCAACTTCTTCAATCATTCTTTGATATAACAGAGGTTCCTCATCACTGGAACCAGTTTCATGAATCTTTTTTCTGCAGTCCTCCTCTAGTGCATTCACATCCTTCCTAAAAGTGTCTAGAACTGGATGCAATATTCCAGATGAGGTCTAATCAGAGTTTTATAAAGGTTCATCGTAAATTGCCCAGATTCCTTGTGTTTTACTAATCACTCGCTAATCTGTCCTGTTATAGAACATAGAACAGTTATCTTCAATTATTAATTTACACACATACACCCAGATCTCTCTGCTCCTGGAGCTGCTTTATTTTATCTTACTCTTTGTGTTCTGTCTATATGAATTAATCATGTCAGACTTCTCAGTCCAGAATTTTATCTGCTACTTCACCACCTATTCCACCAACCCATTGATATCCTCTTAAAATCTATCAGTACAGTAGAGCTGTTGCTCAGTTCTGCACGAAGCATCAACCTGATCTTCATGCTTAGATTCTAGGGTGGGAGTGAACTCTAAGGTTTCTTGATTTTGAGGGTATTACTACCTGAGGCCCAGTCTCCAAAATGTTGGTTGTTGATCAAGTGTATACCGACCAGTTCTTTTGTATGAGTGTAGCTTGTCCCAACAGCAAGATCTTGCCTTTTCATGCCTCAACACAGGTAGACATCCTTCTAGCTGCCAAGCATATTCAATTCCCTGTGTAACACAAAGAACATTGATATATCTGGGGTTTGATGAGGAGCAAAGTGATGTGGTTTTGTTTCATCTGGTTTCAGTCTTCCTGAAGTCATATTTTAATCTCCTGTGTTCAATTCTACATGTGTTTTGAGACATGTATCTGTGGATAATTGAGTCACTGATTGTGAGATTACATCTGAGGCGAAAATAGCCTGTCCTCCATACTGCACATATGCATGACTGGAAGCAGAAGGATTTTGCAAGGTTGACCTTTTACTCTTGGAGTAATGACAGACCTTTTGTGAACCATGTGTTTTTTTTTCAAATTGTTTCAGTCCCATTTGTTTCTTTTGCAGATACACCGTGTTTGTGACTTGCATCTTTTCCTCAAAATGTCACCAGTATTATTTCTTGTCCTATAAGAGCAACAGTTCTCACAGGGATGTGTTGTGCATGTGTGTCTGCGTGGGTATGTGTATGCATGCGTACCTTTGCATGTCATTAATGCAGATTTGCAGACAATCTGGTTGACTAAATGATTAAGCAAAGTGTTTCCATTTTAGTTTTTGAATAACCAAGCTATTCTTCAATTCACAATACAGTAAAAGAATGTTTCACTTGATTGCTTTAAGAAAGTCAAAGGTTTGTGATTATAATGCACTACAGTTACATTTCCATCACAGGGAATATTATATTGTGGTGAAGACTTAGACTTGGTTCCTCCAGCATTGTCACTTTGCCATCAGCCCTGGTCTTTTACAATCTCTTTGGCTTCAGTCCAGTTGGTCATAGAGTCATAGCGTCATAGAGATGTACAGCATAGACAGAGACCCTTCAGACCAACTTGTCCATGCCGAAGACAGAGACCCTTCAGACCAACTTGTCCATGCCGACTAATCCAGTCCCAACCCAATCTAGTCCCGCCTGCCAGCACCCAGCCCATATCCCTCCAAACCCTTCCTATTCATATACCCATCCAACTGCCTCTTAAATGTTGCAATTGTACCAGCCACCACCACATCCTCTGGCAGCTCATTCCAAACACATACCACCCTTTGCATGAAAATATTGCCCCTTAGGTCCCTTTTATATCTGTCCCCTCTCACCCTAAACCTATGGCTTCTAGTTCTGGACTCCCCGACCCCAAGGAAAAGACTTTGTTGTTTGTCCTATCCATACCCCTCATAATTTTGTAAGCCTCTATAAGGTCACCCGTCAGCCTCTGACGCTCCAGGGAAAACAGCCCCAACCTGTTCAGCCTCTCCCTATAGCTCAAATCCTCCAACCCTGGCAACCCTTTCAAGTTTCACAACATCTTTCCAATAGGAAGGAGAACAGAATTGCACGCAATATTCCAACAGTGGCCTAACCAATGTCCTGTACAGCCACAACATGATGTCCCAACTCCTGTACTCAATACTCTGACCAATAAAAGAAAGCATACCAAATGCCGCCTTCACTATCCTATCTACCTGCGACTCCACTTAAGGAGCTATGAACCTACACTCCAAGGTCTCTTTGTTCAGCAACACTCCCTAGGACCTTACCATTAAGAATATAAGTCCTGCTAAGATTTGCTTTCCCAAAATGCAGCACCTCGCATTTATCTGAATTAAACTCCATCTGCCACTTCTCGGCCCATTGGCTCATCTGATCAAGATCCTGTTGTAATCTAAGGAAACCTTCTTCGCTGTCCACTACACTCCAATTTTGGTGTCATGATTAGATTAGATTCCCTACAGTGTGGAAATAGGCCCTTCGACCCAACAAGTCCACATCGACCCTCTGAAGAGTAACCCCCCCCGACTAATGCACCTAACAATATGGACAACTTAGCATGGCCTATTCACCTGACCCACACATCTTTGGATTGTGGGAGGAAACCGGAGTACCTGGAGGAAACCCACGCAGACACAGGGAGAATGTACAAACTCCACACAGACAGTCACCCAAGGCTGGAATCGAACCTGGGACCCTGGCGCTGTGAGGCAGCAGTGCTAACCACTGAGCCACCGTGCCACCCATAAATCTGCAAACTTATTAACTATACCTCTTATGCTTGCATCCAAATCATTTATATACTTGACAAAAAGTAAAGGACCCAGCACCTTGTGGCACTCCACTGGTCACAGGCCTCCAGTCTGAAAAACAGCCCTCCACCACTACCCTCTGTCTTCTACCTTTGAGCCAGTTCTGTATCCAAATGGCGAGTTCTCCCTGTATTCCATAAGATCTAACCTTGCTAACCAGTCTCCAAAGGGGAACCTTGTCGAATGCCTTACTGAAGTCCATATAGATCACATCTACTGCTCTGCCCTCACCAGTCCACTTTGTTACTTCTTCAAAAATCTCAATCGAGTTTGTGAGACATGATTTCCCAGGCATAAAGCCATGCTGACTATCCCTAATCAGTCCTTCCCTTTCCAAATACATGTACATCCTGTCCCTCAGGATTCCCTCCAACAATTTGCCCACCACTGACATCAGGCTCGGTGGTCTATAGTTCCCTGGTTTGTCCTTACTATACTTCTTAAAGAGTGGCACCATGTTAGCCCACCTCCAGTCTTCTGGCACCTCACCTGTGACTATCGATGGTACAAATATCTCAGCAAGAGGCCCAGCAATCACTTCCCTGGCTTCCCACAGAGTTCTCGGGTACACCTGATCAGGTCCTGGGGTGTCCCATTCTTGAAGGTCATTCTTAAATGTAGTTTGCCAGGTCTTCCTTGGCTAGCTTCATTATCTTTTTACATCTGGTGGTATCCATTCTACTACCAGTCTGTCAGAGTGTATGTCCAGGACATAAAGTTTGCGTCTCATCAGTTTCAGTTATCTTCACCACAATACCCCACATGTGCCTCTAATAGTCTGCTGCAGTTCTTCGTTTTGATGATGTCCCTTTGTGTGATGGTGAAAGATGTCCAACTTGCATGACACCTTTGCTGTTCTTTTCCATATATCACCGACCTGGATTCTGTCTGGTATTAGTATAGATATGTGGAGTAGCTGCTTCATAGCTGTGCTGATGGTGTTGGAAGTGTACACAATATGCATTGGCTTAGAGCTGTTGCTTTGCTGATTCTTATATGGGCATCAGTTTCTACACCAGCCTTCCTCGAAATGTTGCTTCCAGATTGGGGAAGCTCTTCTGTTGCCCAGTGTGTGGGGGCCTTATTGCCTTATAGAATATTGGCCTGAAGAAAACCATTTTTTGGCCAACAAGGCAATGTCATCTATGAAATCCAGGTCCTTCAAAAATGGTGTTGTCGCTGGATGCTAAAATCTGCATCACCTTACTCATGATCAATTCAATAACCAGGAGGCAAAGAAATGAGAAGAGCATGTAGCCTTCCTGTATGCCTGAGAATATGTTTAAGAGAGTCCATGGTGCCCATATTAATCTTGTTGCAAAAACTGGATATGGCACCTTTTTACAACGGTAGCATATTCGTCTGGGATGCCATACCTGCCTTATCATGTACCAGACTGACTGCCAGTTGGTGCAATCAAAAGCCTTCTTAAAATCGCTTAAGTTGAGGACATGTAGTTTAGATATTCTAAACTTTGCCCTACGATGTTCCTGAGTGTAAAGATTTACTCTCAGCATGATCTGACAGTCTGGAAACTTGCCTACTCTTTACACAGGGTACCGTCTACGTCTACTTTTAATCTCTTGTGGTGAGGTATATATTTTAAAAGTAAACCAAATTGACTGAACTGAGTGTTGACAGAGTTCCTTAAATTCCTCTGCCTCTTTAATTTCTTCTCATCCTTAAAATTATGTCCTTTTACCAAGCTTTTGGTTGTCTTGCTTAATATTTTCTTTCATGAGTTGGTATTCGTCTATGTGCAACACATCTCTGTGAGACATTTCAGAACTTTTCGTTACACTAAATATGCCCAATAAATGTACATTTCTGAAAGCGAGCTAAAGAAGGAAGTTGCTTGATCACAGTAATCTGAGGTTTCTCTCAGCTGTCACTTTGTAGGTTAAGCATAATTCATTGTAATAGACAATGGATTTCCAACTAGATGAATGAAAATTGGTGGCCTACTTTATTTTATCCTCACATAATGAGACTGGTAAGGCAATTTACAATAACATCTTTGCGATAGATATCTACAAACTCCTCTAATTCGACATCCCTTCAAATCTGGTCCCTTGTAAATTTCCAATCATTATCACTCCACCATTTGTGGCCACACCTTCAATTGTCTCAGCTAGAAGCCCTGCAGTTCCCTGTCTCCACTCTTTGCCTCTCTAGCTCACATTCTTTTAGTCTGTAACTTTATATTTCTTTGTGTGGTTTGGTGTTATACTTTATTTTGAATTTTTTGTAAGGACATGTCTGGGGGTGTTTTCTCACACTAAAGGTGCTGTAAAATATAATTTGTTGCTTGAGATGTATAGACAGTATTGTCATCTTTAATAAGAAGGGTGTTTTGAAATATTGGTGTTTGAGACTCATTTGCTTTGTCATGAGCTTTATGTTAATACTGCTCCCTGCAAATTCAGATAGCAGCCTTGAGTATCTTGGGTGGTTAGAATGTGCGATGTCAATGCTCAGATGGTTGCAAAGATAGCACCAGTGACATCAGCAAAAGTGAGTTCTTCGAAAGTGCTTTGGCACATCTGTAGGCAGAGCTCTGCTTATGTTTCCTTTGTAACATTTAGTGCCATCACCATCTGTGGTAACAGTATGAAATAACAAGACCTTCGGTGGATTTGACCCATTTTTAAACCAATTTGTTTTATGTATTGTAGTTGCTTCTCTATCCAACAGCAAATTTTACAATCTACCCAAAGTGGTAAAAATAAGACTTGGGTACCCAATATCTTTTCAACATGAGAGTATTAAATATTTTTATGGTATTGTTCAAAGTGCAACACAAACTGTTCTGGTGTCCGCTGTTGTACTGAAATGTCTTTTTAACGATTATTGCAGCAGAAGGCAAAATGTGCATTTAATTTCAGTGAGCCAATGCTCAGGAGTTTGACTCATCCCAACAGTGTAGTTATACAGACAGTGCCACTAGAGAGCTGGCATTCCCTCCTATTTGTCACCTAACAGTGGCATTGTCAACATATGCAATCATGAGTCTTCAAGTACTTATATACTGTAACCCTCCTTTATTTACAGTAGTTTACTTTCACTTACTTACTTAGTCATTGTAACCATTAATGTCATTGTTACTATTAATACCATTTCTCCCATCCCCTCCCTCCCAAAGTCTGACCCTCACAGGCTGAGCCAATACAGGACTCTGACTGGATGTCCCATTCTGATTTGTGTGAGATCAGTGCTAGGGTGGGATGATGGTGTTTATGGAATACTGTACAAAGTGGTACAACAATGTGACGTAGTATGTCTATAACTGTTGCACATCCTGTGATAATCAAACTCAATTACACTACTTGGCTGAAATAACATCAATGTCTTCCTGTTCCTCCGGAATGGCCCTTCTGACTTCCTGGTTCTTAAACATACTATCCGCCCTTACCTTTAGATTGGGCAGGATGTTTGTATCCAGAGTTTTATCTTGTATGCTGCTTTTTGCTATGGCTTTTCTCTGATTGTTTGACCTTCCTCTAGTCTTGGTCTTGTCACCTGGTGATGCCTGCCTTGAGACAACTTTGCTGAGAAAGTTTCTGTGATGAGCTAAAATTTCTCTTCCTTGAGGTTTTTAGCAGACAATAAATTTGACTGGATAGATTTACCTTGCCAGATAGTAGAATGATTTAACAAGCATCCACAAATCCTCATTCATGAATTGAATACTTAATCCAATACTAATTCTCCTCAGAACCATGTCTGTCAAAGATCTTTTCCAGCGCTTTAGTCACTGAATCTGCTTTGGTTGACTTGTCACTTCAGTCCATCTTGAATAAGAATTGAATTGGACTAGATACATCTCTGTAAAATTAAATAAATCTGTTGCTAGCCTCTCTCATGACATTTCTGGAAATCTTGACAAAATTTTTGGCTGTATAGTAACTTAATTTGTAAGGTGCATGTGTGGCATGACAGAATGTAATCCCATATGTCTTTTGATGTTCTTGGCCGCCACATTGGTTGTGCTCTTGCTGTGTACTTCAAGATTCCTTAGATGTCCCGCATGCACTATCCTTAGGATTTCTCTTTGCATTGACTTTGCATTAGCAGTTTTACAGTCGTACATCAAGAAATTGCCAAGTGATGATTCTGCTCATGTGCCTTTTCAGCACTTGCTCTGCCAGACTATATTTTGATTATCCTTGCAGCCAGAGTTGACTGATTTTTGTGCATTCTTTTGTCAGATTCTGTTTTCATCTGACTTTCCTTCAGTATCTGATATCTATAGAATAGAACTCCACTTCGACAAAGAATAAACCTTCTTTTTCTGCCTGATCCACTGCTACTTTGAGACTGTATCTCCTGTTACCTGTGTCTTGCCTGGAGTATTGACTATTTTCATGCGTAGAGGCATTACTGAGATTTATTTTGAACTCAAAAAGGTTGCCTAGGGCTTGTAGTTTGTCTCAACCACAGACTTCAGTCCACTGAGGTATTCTGCAAACCTTTCACATCCTTAGCACTAACGCTTCATTCTCTATACTAGTGTAAGTCTCTTCAGTCTCTGTCATAGCTTTCTATGTAAAACAGACCACTTTTCGTGTTCTGACAGTTATACTTTAGGCCTGCTCCCATTTCCTGTAGATGATGTAGTTATAGTGAATGAACCTGGATTGTAACGTGCTAGATGATAAATAGAAAGTAATTTCTCTTTTACCTTTTTAAAAGCTGCAGTCTTGTGCTGACTCAGATACCAATGCCAGTTTTTATTTCAAAAGATCTGTTATAGGTTGTGAAAGATTGGCCAAAGTAAGGATGAACTTTCCGACCTGATTCATCTTGCATAAGAAGAGTGACCATCATTTATGCAAGTTGGTGCTAGTACTTCTAGCACTCAGGTTCCCTTGCTAAGCATCGATTGCCCTAATCATGGTGACTGCGAAGCCACTGTCCATTGCCATGAAAACCTATTTGGCTGACTAATGTCATTTAGGGTAGGGAAACTGCCATTCTCATCTGGACTGGCCGAGATATGGCTTTAGACCCATAATGTTGTATTTGATCCTAACTACTCTCTGAAGGTTGCTCGGTCGTATTAAGAATGTCTCAAAATATGACTACAGAGAAACTACCTGGTGTTGACTGAGGCATCAGGGATGACAACAGAAAATTCAGCCGTGTTGACCCTGTAAAGTCCTTATTGAAATCTAGAGACTTGTGTCAAAAGTGGGAGAGTTGTCTCACAGGCTAGTTAAGAAACAGCCTGACACAGGAATGATTTCAAGAGTAAGGCTAACAGACAATGACCCAAACAGAACACCACCATCTCCACCAGTAGGGCAGACCCACCAGAGGTGGTGACCTAGTGGTATACAGGCAGGGGGGAGTTGCCCTGGGAGTTCTCAACATAGACTTAGTATCATATGAAGACTCATGATATTCCGGTCTAAAAACATGACCAAGGAAGTCACCTACTCATTACTGCACACCTCTGCAGTCCTGCCACACCCAGTCATGAATGATTGGGATAATTAAACAACTATCAAGAGGAGGAGGCTCGACACATATCCAATGATGAGGATGCCCAGCTCATCAGTGATATAGATCAGGCTGAACTTTATACAACAACAGTGCTGAATGAATGATCCAATTTGGCCTCCTCTAAATGTCCCAAGCATCAGCAATGCAAATTTTAAGCCGATTCAGTCCACTTTGTGTGATATCAAGAAACAGTTGGAGACACTGGATATTGCAAAGGCGATGGGCGCTGACAACATTACTGAAGTACTGAAGACTTGTGCAGTGGCACTTCCTATGTCCCTAGATAACGTGTTCCAATACAATTACAACACTGGCATCTACTCAAGAATGTGAAAAATTACCCAGGTGTGACCTGGGCAGGATAAGTTCAACCTGGCCAATTACCACCTTCATCAGTCTACTCTCAATCATCAGCAAAATGATGGAAAGTGTCATCAACAATATTATCGAGCAGCATGTGCTCAGTAATAGCTCACTCACTGATGCTTGGTGTGGGTTTAACCAGAGCCACAGCACTTAACCTCATTACACCCTATCGCCAAAAACAGACAAAAGAGTTGATCTCCAAAGCTGAAGTGAGAGTGACTCTTCTTGACATCAGGTGATATTTGATTGAGTGTGACATCAAGGAGCCCAAGCAAATCTAAATTCAATTGGAAATGGGGGAGAAAGCTTTGTTGGTTAGAGTCATTCTGAGCATGAAGGTTGTGTTTGTGAAGGTCAGTCACCTCGGCTCCAGGACATCTCTGCAGCAGTT
This sequence comes from Chiloscyllium plagiosum, assembly GCF_004010195.1. Lineage (NCBI taxonomy): Eukaryota > Metazoa > Chordata > Chondrichthyes > Orectolobiformes > Hemiscylliidae > Chiloscyllium > Chiloscyllium plagiosum. The sequence goes on from NC_057712.1 coordinate 96,504,882, forward strand.
CCTCAGGATAGTGTTCTAGGCCCAACTATCTTCAGCTGCTTCATCAATGACCTTTCCTGCATCAACAGGCCAAATGTGGAGATGTTTGCAGATGATTGCACAATGTTCATCCCCATTCGCAATTCCTGAGATACTGAAGCAGTCCAGGCTCAAATGCAACAAGATTTTGACAATATCCAGGCTTGGCTGACAAATGATAAATAACATTCACACCACGCAATCTAACATTCCAACTACTGATCCCTGACATTCAATACCACTGACAGAAACTCAAATGGATCTTGCCAATTAAATACAGGCAGAAACTGGGAATACTGCAGCAAGTAGCACACCTCCTGACTCCCCAAAGCCTACCCACCATTTACGAGGCATATATCAGAAGTGAGATGGAATACTCCCCACTTGCCTGGATAAGTGCAGCTCCAACAACCCACAAGAAACTTGACACCGCCTAAGACAAAGCAGCATGTTTGATTGGCACCAGATCCACAAGCATCCATTCCCTCTATCATTGACACTCAGTAGTAGCCATCTGTATGATCGATAAGGTGCACAGCAGAAATTCACCAAAGATCCGTAGACAGCACCTTCCACTGTGCATCAAGAAGGAACAGAGATAGCAGATGCATTGGAGCACCACCCCACAAGTTCCCCTTCAAGTCACTTGTCATCCTAAATTTCAAATATCTCACTGTTCCTTTAGTGTAACTGAGTCCCTAAAGGAATTATGGGTCTACCTGCATGAAATTGAAAGCAGCAGTTACAGAATGCAGTTTGCCACCACTGTCTCGAGGTCAACTAGAGACGGGGGCATTAATACTGGTCCAGCCAGTGTTGTCCATTTTCATGAATTTTAACAATGAGTTTATTAGAAGTAAGACTGAGTCAAACAAATATGCTAAGAATATTGATAAACAGGTTTAGAGTCAACAAAGTTGGACATATAATATCCCAAACATAAGTTAATACTCGCAGCTTTTGAAAAGATTTGTAGTTCTGATTGTGGTCCAGGATGTAAGTTTGCTTGTAGAGCTGCAAGGTTTGTTTTCAGATGTTTCGCCAGCATACTAAGGAACATCATCACTGAGCCTCCAGTGAACCACTGGTGGTATGTCCCGTTTTCTATTTATGTGTTTAGGTTTACTTGGGCGGGTGATGTTATTTCCAGTTTGTTTTCTCAGAGGATGGTAGATGGGGTCCAAATCAATGTGCTTATTGATAGGGTTCCAGTTGGAATGCCATGCTTCAAGGAATTCTCGTGTGTGTCTCTGTTTGGCTTGTATTAGGATGGATGTGTTGTTCCAGTCAAAGTGGTGTCCTTCTTTGTCTGTATGTAAGAATACTAGTGATAGTGGGTCATGTCTTTTTTGTGGCTAGTTGATGTTCATGTATCCTGGTAGCTCATTTTCTGCCTGTTTGTCTGATGTAGTGTTTGCTACAGACCTTGCAAGGTATTTTGTAAAGGACATTTGTTTAGCTTGTTGTTTGTATGGGGTCTTTCAAGTTCATTAGCTGCTGTTTAAGTGTGTTCATAGTTTAGTGGGCTACCATTAACCCCATCGAGGAATTACGAAGAGAAAAAGAAAATTACTTATACAGCGTATTCAAGAAGAACGGGTACCCAATAAATACAGTCCACCAATTCCTCAGCAACAAGAAGTCACAACCTGCCCAGAAACCCTAGCCACTTTACATCAAAAACATCTCTGAAATGACTTCCAGACTGTGCAGACCTCTTGGCAGCATGGTAGTCCACAAACCCACCAACACACTTAACAGCTGCTAATGAACTTAAAAAAAACCTGTACAAACAACAAGCAAAATGAATGTCATTTACTAAATACCTTGCAAGGACTGTAACAAACATTACATCGGACAAACAGACAGAAAACTAGCTACCAGGATACATGAACATCAACTAGCCACAAAAAAGACATGACCCACTATCACTAGTATCCTTATATACAGGCATTCTAACCAGAACTCTATCATTAAACATTTCGATTTGGACCCTAACTACCATCCTCTGAGAAAAGGAACCGGAAACGACATCACCCACCCAAAGAAACCTAGACACAAAAATAGGAAGCGGGACATACCACCAATGGCTCTACAGAGGCTCACTGATGAAGTTACCTAATATGGTGACGAAACATCTGAAACAAACCTTCCAGCTCATTGAGCAAACTTACATCCATAAGTTAATATAGATAGCAGAAAAACAATTAGTTTCATTCATGGTGAATCGTGAAATAGCCTGTATATCAATGGAAGCAGAACCATAAATGTAACCAGAACTGCCTTTCCTCAGTCCATGTTACCCTGTGTTTGCCTGTATCTTTGTACCATTATTAAAGTATCATAAATACTTGACACCACTTACAATTTCCCCTACAAGCCATTACTGTCCTAACTTGGAAATATGCTGTCATCCATTCAGTGTTGCTGCGTCAAAATCCTGGATCTCCCCGCAGCTCAAAGACTGCCGCGATTCAAGAAGGCAGCTCACCATCATCTTCTCAAGTGCAAATAGAGATAGACAGTAATTGCTTGCCCAGTGAGAACCACACCCCATGAGTGAATTAGAAAATTAGACACAGTGTGATGCTTGGATGTCCTATTGTTGGAAATATGAATATTCCTTTATCTTTGTGACACAAAAAAAGCCTATCTGCTCAAAAATATTTAAACTGGCAGTGATGCTGTCATGCTGTAATACTGGCTGTAAATTATACTCACGGAAAGTATTATCCAGATGTTTCACAAAATCAGACATAAACTTAACCACAAGAATGACTGCGGGTTAGAAGTATGAGTGATAAATATTCATTGTGATGCCCTTTGGCTACAAATTAATCTCCAGGATTAGCAGCATGGTAGCAGTGTCAAAGTATTTTCAATGAGCGAAAGAACAGTTTGTCTCATATTGTCACTGAAGATGAAAGAAATTACTGCTAAAGCCTTGTAATGTTCCTTTATGGGTTGATTCTATATGCAACCTGATGCCTTATATGCTGATTATGTTTCTTGTTAATTTTAAAAATTTCATCTGAACAAGTATTTATCACATTATTTCTACTGTCCAAAACACAGGCTGTCCTGGATTGATGCAATGAACTGCAATAAATGTCTTCCTTGACATCTGTTTTGGGCAGTCAGGTTAAGATTTATTTGCTGGTTAGGATCTGGGGGCATGCTTTCCAGCAATCTTTCTTTGGTATTCAGTTTTTTTTTAAAAAAACACTATGTAGACCTTAGTGCACCTGGAGAGAAACATCACCCAAATTTTCTGAGCAGTAGCAATCACTTTTTTGCTATGACTGTGCTCTGCATTTCTATCTGGGACATCTGAACCCAGCTCTTCCTGCAGAAGAGCATACCAGATTCTCAACGGTAAATCTGTTTCTCTCTCAACAGATGCTGGCAGATTTGTTTAGTTTCTCCATCATTCTCTGCATTTGTTTCTGATTCCCAGTATCTGCAGTATCATTGCTGTCAGTAACTTGGCCCAAATTGTTCCTTACCTTTTGTAAAATTCACCTCTCTCCAGTTCAGCATTTCTGTTCCTAGCCCCCTGATACTTTTCCATAATTATCTTTAAATCTGAGTTATTGGCACTATTTCCAAAATGCTCCCCCAGGCTTATTTGTGACTATTGGGTCCTGAACAGTCCCCTTGTTGTGGGGCTTTCTGTGAACTGACTAAATAAAGTTCTCCTGAATGCAATTTAGGAAGTTTGCTCTTCCAAATCTTGCACATTAAAACTATCCCAGTTAATATTTGAGTAGATAAAATCCTGACAATTAATGGTTTCATTATTCTTAGATTTCTCTGAAGCATGATTGCATGTTTGATCTCTCTGTCTCCCTGTTTTGGGGTCTATAGTACATTCCCAATAGCACTATTTTTTATTTCTACCCACGTGGCCTCATTTGATTACCTTTCCAATTGATTATCTCCACATTGCCAGAATTAATTCCTTGAGCAATATTGTGATCCACCCCTCCCTCTTCTATCTTCCTCTGTCTTGTCTGAATACCCTGTAACCTGAAATATTGAGCTGCTAATCCTGCCCATCTTTCAGCCAAGTCTTGGTTATAATTATAATACCATACTTCCACATCGCTATCTGTGCCCTCAGCTTGTCTTTCATATTCTTTCGGCTCCTGCAGAATTTCCACAGCCAGACATTCATCTGCTCTGTCCTTCTATTCCAACAGTCACTACTGTGTGACACTGGAAGTAACCTTGAGATTACTATCTTTTTGAAGACCTGCCTTTCAACTTGCTATCTAACTCCCTACAGTCTACTTGCAGGACCTCATTTCTCTTCCAATGTCTTTTGTGCCAACATGAACCACAACCTCTGGCTGTTCACCACTCCCCTTTCAGAATATCCTGCAGCCATTCCATGCCAGCCTTGACCGTGGCATCTGGGAGGCAACATACCATCCTGGGGTAATGTATACGGATGCAAAAGTGCCTGTCCACTCTCTCCACAAATAAGTTCCCTGCGAGTATTGTGCTTCTACACCACTTCCTTGCCCCCACCCCAAAGTACTGGACCACCCACACTGCCATTGACTTGACTTTGGCTAACCTCCACAAAGGATCCACTTCCAATGTTTTCTGGGGCTGAAAATGGTTTGCGAGCAAGATGTACTCTCTGCCTCGTCCCCTACTTCTGTCTAGTGGACACCCATGATGAATTTTGTTAATTTTCACAATTAATTGTTATACCTGCATATGACCTTCTTATGATTTATGCATTAGAATACCCAGATCTCTTCACATTTCAGAGCTCTGCAAACTCTCTCCATTTAAATAAAATGCATTTTTAAAATCCTCCTACCAAAATGGACAATGTTACATTTTCCTCCAGTATATTCCATTCACCACACCTTTACCCACTCACTTATCTAATTCCTTCTGTAACATCTTTTTGTTGTCTTCACAACTTACTTTCCTTCTTTGTGTCATCAGTGACTTTGGCATTAGTAGCATCTGTCGCTTCATCCAGATTATTTATTGCAAACAACTGAGATCCCAGAACTGATTTTTGTGGCAGACCCTCTCATGACATGTTGCCAACCTAAAGTGCTTGGGAGCCTCCTGTGAAGCCCTTCTGTGATCTTTCTTCTGGCATTTGTAGTGGTTTGAATCTGCCGCTTCCGGTTGTCAGTTCCAGCTGTCCGCTGCAGTGGCCGGTATATTGGGTCCAGGTCGATGTGCTTGTTGATTGAATCTGTGGATGAGTGCCATGCCTCTAGGAATTCCCTGGCTGTTCTCTGTTTGGCTTGTCCTATAATAGTAGTGTTGTCCCAGTCAAACTCATGTTGCTTGTCATCTGCGTGTGTGGCTACTAAGGGTAGCTGGTCGTGTCTTCTCGTGGCTAGTTGGCGTGACAGAATGGACTGACAGAAAAGACACAACAAACAGCGAGACAAAGGAAAAGACAAACACATAACCTCAACACCAAGGAGAGGGAAGCACTAAAAGCACTAAGAAACGATAAGAACATAATCATACTACCAGCAGACAAAGGCAGAATGACGGTCATCCTCGACAAAGCAGAGTACATGCAGAAAGCGCAACAACTACTTGCAGATACCAACACCTACCAAAAGAGTTAAAAATCACACAACACCAGGTTATAGTCCAACAGGTTTAATTGGAAGCAGACTAGCTTTCGGAGCGACACTTCTTCATCAGCTGATAGTGGAGGGCTTGATCGTAACACAGAATTTATAGCAAAAACTTTCAGTGTGATGTAAATGAAAAATTGATTGTCTGTTAAGCCTTTCATCTGTTAGAATATAGTGATAGTTTCACTTCTTTCATGTGTAAATCACAAAACCTTTTTTAAAAAAAGTTGCATTCTCGGGTTAGTTGTTAACAATGGTGATAGTTAGACAAT
>NC_057712.1:96511067-96524308 GCF_004010195.1 Chiloscyllium plagiosum
AACTACTTGCAGATACCAACACCTACCAAAAGAGGGAGTTTGACCCCACCCCACAGCTCACTAATAGGATAAACAGCACACTGAGGAACCTACAAAAAAATGGACAGATAACCAGGTTTGACCTACAGAGAATGAAACCTGAAAGCAACAACACCACCAGATTCTATGGACTACCTAAAGTGCATAAACCAGACATCCCACTCAGACCCATCGTATCACTACCAGGGACGATGGTCACACAAACTGACTAAAGAGCTACAGCAGAAACTGAAACACCTGATCAGCGGATCCAGACACTCTATACAGTCAACACAGGAATTCTTGGACAATATCAGAAATATACATATAGACAAGGAAGAAACTATGGTCTCATTCGATGTAACGGCACTGTTCACCTCTATGGGCAAAACCCTAGCCTAAGAAACAATAGCCAACCTACTGGGCATACAGAACAGACAACAAGACAGTGAACCTATCAACAAAGACTGCATACTCAAACTACTGGACCTGTGCCTCACAACACACTTCACATTCAACAACCAAATATATGAACAAATCAACGGCACACCCATGGGCTCACCCATCTCTGGACTCATAGCAGAAGCTGTAATGCAAAGAACACCTACTTGCCACGAAACGGCACGACCAGCTATCCTTAGTAGCCACACATGCAGATGACAAGCAACATGAGTTTGACTGGGACAACACTACTATTATAGGACAAGCCAAACAGAGAACAGCCAGGGAATTCCTAGAGGCATCCACTGATTCAATCAACAAGCACATCGACCTGGACCCAATATACCGGCCACTGCAGCGGACAGCTGGAACTGACAACCGGAAGCGGCAGATTCAAACCATTATAAATGCCGGAGAAAAGATCACAGAAGTGCTTCACAGGAGGCTCCCAAGCACTGAGGATGTCACCTAGACAGGGGACGAAACGTCTGCAACACAAATTCCCAGCTCGGCAAACAGAACCACAACAACGAGCACCCGAGCTACAAATCTTCGCACAAACTTTGAGCCTAAAGAAGACGTATTTATATCTGCTTCCTGTCAACCAGTAAATCTTCGATCCATGCCAATATGCTACTGTGAGCTATTATTTTTCAGAATAACTTCTGATGTGGCATCTTATCAAATGCATTCTGGAAATCAAAGTGCCTTATGTCCACCATTTCAACTTTATTCACTACATGTATTACATCCTCAAAGAGCTTATAAATCTATATTGTCTAATTAGTCAAGCCTGTCTAACCTTTCCTCCTCAGACAATCGTCTCATTCCAAGCATTAGTCTGGGAAACGTCTCTGAACTACCTCCAATGCACTTAGATACTACTTTCAATAAGGTGACCAATACTGTGCGTAGTACTTAAGATACAGTCTCACCAGTGCCCTGTATAATTAAAGCAGAACCTCGCTATTTTTGTATTCAATTCCACTCTTTTATGTCCCAGGATATGACTATATTCTGGTGATTGTTTATTTCACCAAACTTCTTTTTGTGAGACAAATCAAAAATACCACTAGTATGAAAATTGTTGACATTCAATGTAGTCAGTGTTCCTGAACAAATCATGTTCAACAACAATCTGAAGTTTACTAGTGCTACCTTTCTAAGAAAAGATATCCAACACATTACCTCTTTGCTTTACTACCCTTAATCTAGTGGTCTTGCAGAATGTGCTGTTTCTGTACTGAAGTCCTTAATTGTTAAATGGAAAGCTGTTAGACAAGATTTTCATGATCCATGTTGAACCTATGTGCTATTCCTCAAGGCAGCAGTTAGAGTCAGCTCTTATGTTTAGAAGACAAATCCATTCTTCCATCAAACACTGGAGGAAACCCACGCGGACACTGGGAGAATGTGCAAACTCCACACAGACAGTTGCCTGAGGCGGGTATCTGGCGCTGTGAGGCAGCAGTGCTAACCAATGTGCCACCCAATATCGTTGGATATTTAGTTCCCAGCCCTGATCCCTTTGCAGCCATGTCTCTGTGATATCCACTGCATCATACTTGTCAATTTGAATCTGTGCTACAAACTAATTTACCTTGTTTCATGTACTACATTTATTTTAGTACACCACCCTCAGTCCTGCATTGATTGCCCTCCTTCTCGTAGTTGTCCTGTTAACTGCTGTGCCTGAAGTTAGATTCCTGAGCCTTTCCATTCTCTCTGTCCTATTACTTGTTGTGGAAACTTTAGTAACCCCCACCCTTTATCTTTTTCCATAATTTTCCATGCAACTGAACCCACTCCCCCACTATTTAGTTTAAAGCCCTGTCCACAGTCCTAATCATGTGATTCGACAGGACCCTGGCCCCAGTATGATTCAGGTGAAGTACATCCCATCGGAACAGCATCCTCCTTCCCCAGTACTGGTGCCGATGCTTCGTGATTTGAACCAGTTTCTCCAACACCAGTCTTTGAGTTATATATTTACCTTGTTGATCTTGTGTCAGTTTACACATGTCTGAGTTTGTAATCCAGAAATTATTACTTTTGCAGTTCTACTGTTCAGACATTAACCAATCACTGCTCATAATCCCTCAGCAGAACCTCTTTCCTCTTTCTGCCTATATTGTTGGTACTTTCATGGACATGACAACTGGATCTTTCCCCTCCCAATCCAAATTCCTGTGCAATGATGAGATAACCTGAACCCGAGCACCAATCAGGCAACGCAGCCCTCATGACTCTCAATCCTGGCCACAGGGAACACAGTCAATTGCCCTGACTGTACTATCCCTGATTACAACCCTAAATATTTTTTCCTCCTCCTGAATTGCTTCCTGTAATATGGTTAAAAATCACACAACACCAGGTTATAGTCCAACAGGTTGAATTGGAAGCACACTAGCTGTCGGAGTGCCGATTTTTAACTTTGTACACCACGGCATCTCCAAATCATGACTGTAATTTGGTGGTATGGTTAGTTTGCTCATCCTCCCTACTGCCCTCACTCTTATTGACACAGTGAGCATGAATCTCAAACCCCCTGTTAGACAAGCTCAAGGACTGATGCTCCTTCTGACATACCTCCCGGATACCTTTACCTGTTTTGCTTATATCACACCTTCCTGTCTCTAAAGGGTGTGATTGTTTCTTGTGAAACAGCATCTAGGTAATCCTAGATAATTGTTACTAATAAGATTAATTTCTGACATCTCATTAGCACAGTTTCATATTCTAGTATTTCGGTAGCACTACTTCTTATCTCTTCCCTTTACTTTTTTTTATTTATGTAGTCAACCCAACCTATATTTTATTTCTCAAATGAAGGGTAGAACCCTTTCTATTTTACATAAAGTCAGAAATTAGTTCGTTTGAATGATGTCCAGACAGCTGTGCTTTGTGGTGTAGATTTTAAAGTGCTGTATTATGCCGCCTTTTCTTCACTGCTGAGTGAAATTTTCATGGCACCAACTTGTGACACTAATTAGCCTGTTGCCAATATCTTGTTAACTGTCAAAGGTTGTTTTTACTTTGATAGTTACTGTATGTTTCACCTCTGTGGAATGTCAGTGATTTGTAGCCCCAGGAGTTGATTTTGCTGAGAGAAATAGCATCAACCTCTCCCACACATTCCCATCCCTGCAGTATGCACCAGTGAGTGCTGAGATTCCAGTATAGTGGTCTTCAAGCTTGTTTGATGCAAAGGAAATAGGAACTCAGAGAGACTAATTTTCATCGGTTTTACTGGCTGGAAGTGCAGATGTGAGTGAGGCCCATAATGTAATTCTGAGTGGATTGTGTTTTCAGAGAATAGAAAAATCCAACAATGTGCAGTGAAAATCTTTATGAATTTATGAAATAAAGATAGAAGTAGGCCTTTCAGCCCATCAAGGCTGCTCCACCAATCAATAAGATCATACGGATCTATTTCTGTTTCAAATTCCACATTCCTTTTTGTCCTCAATAATCTTGGATTCTCTTGCTGAACAAAACTATCTGCTTCCATCTTTTAAAAAAAAAAGTTCAGACTTCCACCACTTTGAGGCAGATAATTCCAAAGTTGCAAAATCTTCTGAGAGTAAAAAAAAAGTCCTAAAAAAATGACAGTCCCTAATTTTAAAATAGTCTCTCCTGGGATTGGAGAGTCTGAGCTATGGGGAGAGGCTGAATAGGCTGGAGCGTCGGAGGCTAAGGAGTGACCTTATAGAGTTTTGTAAAATCATGAGGGGCATGGATAGGATGAACAGCCAAGGTAATCTTTCCATGGTAGGGAGTCCAAATCTGGAGGGCATAAGTTTAAGGTGAGAGAGGAAACACTTTAGAGGGACCTGAGATGCAGTGGGTAGTTCTTGGATGGAACGAGTTGGTGGAGGCTGATACAATTACAACATTTTAAGAGGCATCTGGATGGGTACATGAATAGGAAGGGTTTGGAGAGATATGGGCCAAATGCTTGCAAATGGGACTTGATCAGTTTAAGATATTTGGTTGGCATGGATGAGTTGGACTGAAGAGTCTGTTTCCGTGCTATATAACTCAATGACTCTATTTATGGGCTCTCCCACAACAGCAAATTTCCTTTCTATGCCCACCTTTTCAAGACTGTTCTAGACTTTATATATTTCAATCAAGTCAGCTTTTACTCATCTAATTTCCAGTGGAAACAATCCCAGCCTGTCCACCTTATCATCATAAGACAACCTACTAATTCCAGGAATGAATTGAGTAAACTTTGCTGAACCACCTCAAATACATTTCCATCCTTCCTTACGTAGGGAGACCTGTTCAAGGTATAGGTCTCACCAGTTCCCTGTATAACTAAAGCATAACGTCTTTATTTTTATGTCCAATTCCTCTTGTATTAAAATACAACATTATGTTAAAAGTCTTAATTACTTGCTCTACCTGCATACTAACATTTCAAGATTCACACACTAGAACACACACATCCCTTTGCACCTCTGAATTCCACAATCCTTAAGTGACACACTGTTTTTTAAATTCTGCCCTCCAAGAGAACAAGTTCACATTTTTGATGTTATGCACTATATGACAGATTTCGGCTCGCTCACTCAACATATTTAAATCCATCTCCATGCTCTTTCTGTCTTCTGTACAGTATACTTACCTGCTCATCTTTGTATCATCGGTGTATCTGTCTAGGTAAAAACAAGGACTGCAGATGCTGGAAACCAGAGTCTAGATTAGATGGTGCTGGAAAAGCACAGCATCTGAGGAGCAGGAAAATTGACATTTTGGGCAAAGGTCTCTATTCCTGATGAAGGGCTTTTGCCCGAAACATCGATTTTCCTGCTCCACTCTAACCTGCTTTTCCAGCACCACTCTAATCTAGACTCTTGTATCTAGCTACCCTGCCATTGCTCCCCACATCTAACTCATGGATATAAATTGGAAAATGTTGGTGCCCCAGTGCAAACCTGTATGGGACTCTACTCATCACATCCTGTGAAACAAAGACTCATTTATACATACTCTCTGCTTTTTTTGTCAGCCAGCCAATCTTCAAACTATAGTAATATGTTATCCCTACACCACAAGTTTTTATTTTCTGCTGTAGCCTTTGATGTGGTACCTTCGCAAATGCAATCTGGAAATCCAAGTATAGTGTGTCAGTGGGGTTCCCTTTATGCACAGCATATATTACTCATTCAAAGAACTCTCATAAGTCAGTTAAATGTGATTTCCCTTTCATCGAACCATGTTGATTTTTCATGATTTTCTTGAGTTTTTCCAAATGCTCAGCTATTTTTGAAAGCTTCACCTTTTTATGTAAGCTAAGCCCCTTTATGGGTCTTTTAGCATGTTGATGGCTTCTTTTGGAAGCCTCCTCAGAGATGATATACCAGAGGGAAAACTCCTCTTAATGTTGTATTTTCCTAGACGACCATTCTGGCACCTTTGCTATTGGTCACCTCTACAATATCCGGTAAGGGTTGCTTGAAGTGGTTCGTTAATACAAATCCTTCTCTGTTGTGTTTTGGACACATCTCGTGATTCAAAGATACACCAATGTAGACTATCTATAGAGGAGACCTGGATCTTAGATAGGAAAGAGGTTTTATTGCATGATAGCAATAAGTACAAATACATTTGGTCAGACATAATTACTAGGACCTTGGGGAGAGCGGGTATAGATATCTCTCATTGTTTCAAAACATAAAGTAAAGCTCCCTGTCTCCACCCACAGATTAAGTGAGATATCAGTAGAATGGATGAAGGTCATGTAACATGAAGATTAATGGTCATCATTAGACTCTCAACTCAGATTTTTTGTTTGTTGAATTCAAATTCCATTGTCTGCCACGGCAGGATTTGAATTTGGATCCACAGAACATTTTCTGGGTCTCTGGATATAGCATTTGGGGCTAAAATAATGACAATACCACAAGGTCATCACCTTCCCGATGATGCCATACCCCACTTTACAGTACTTAGCAGAATACTTCAAACTCTAACAACAGTGGATCTTTACCCACACAGTGAAGACATATGGGACTGGCTATTTATGGAATTCTTAATCTAATGATTTGTAAAATCTCTCATTCCCTCACCCCAGTTTTCATTAATGTGATAAATGTGAGTCTTTCTAAGACCACAGCTCTATCAATCTTATAGAAACATAGAAAATAAAAGCAGGAGAAGGCCATACAGCCCCTCGAGCCTGCTTCACCATTAACTATGAACATGGCTGATCATCCAACTCATTAGCTTGTTCCCACTTTAATCCCCCATACTCTTTTGATCTTTTTAGCCCCAAATGCTATATCTAACTACTTGAAATCATAAAACATTTTGACCTTGATTGTCTTCTTGGTAGCAAATTTCACAGGCTTATCACTCTCTGGGTGAAGAAATTTGGCCTCATTTCAGACCTAAATGGTTTACTCCATATCCTTAGATTGTGACCCCTGGTCCAGGGTTCCTTCCTGTATCGCCTCTGTATAGTCCTGTTTGAATTTTATAGGATTCTGTGTGATTCCCCTCACACTTCTGGATTCCAGTGAATATACTGTAATCCTAACAGATTCAACCTCTCCTCATATGTCAGTTCTGCCCTGCCAGGACTTAGTCTGGTGAACCTTCGCTGCACTCCCACTGTAGCAAGTACATCCTTCCTGAGGAAGGAGACGAAAACTTCACACAGTATTCCAGCTTGGTCTCACCGAGGGCCTGTACAATTGCAGCAAGCAATCCCCACTCTTGTGCACAAATCCTGTCAGTCTACCATTTGTCTTCTTTCACTCCTAATGCACCTGGTTGTTTACCTGCAGTGACTGGTGTACGACCACACCCAGGATTCATCGTACTTCCCTCTCAATTTATAGCCATTCAGTTAATAATTCCCCTTCCTACTTTGCTCCCAAAATGAATAATCTCACATTTATCCACATTATACTGCATTTACCATGTATTTGCCCCAATCATTCAGCTTCTCCGAATCACACTGCATCCTCCTCACAGTTAGCCATCCCACCAAGCTTTGGAGATATTACAGTTAGTTCCCTCATCTACACAAAAATATATTTAATTTGTCATGCAGCATTGCATTATTACAGGTGAAGCTGTTAACACCTTTCAAGCTTACAGGTCCTGAGGGCTCCCTCATGGTTCATCATACCTTTGAGCTACCATGAATAATGTTGTTTCAGAAGCCAGCCTAACCCCATCAAAAGTGCAGGGAGTCTGAAGTGGTAACCACTGCAGAAGAGCTGACATGATTGGATGGATTTGCTGCATACAGGCCTTATCACGGCCCTTATCTCATGGCAGTCAAAATTGCCAATAGAAATGAGAGTGGAACCCTGGAGTTGGATTCTGCCAACTATTTTTAAACCTTATGTAGCTCCATTTCAACACGTTCAGAGGCAAAGAAATCCAAGCCAAAACATTTAACAGGCAGATGGCTAAGCTAAAAAGTAGACTGTCATTGCCAATAGTTGACTGCAGGGAATGATTGATAGATTCATAGCTTGTCAAAGTCTGATCCTCACCAGAGGGGAGGCGATGGTGGCGTGTATGACATTGTCACTGAAATAGTAATCCTGAACCTCAGCCTTAATTTTTTGGTGTGTATTCATGGCAGATGGTGAAGTTTGAATTCAATGAAATATAAAATAAACTAGCTTAATGTTGATCGTGTAACCACTGCCAATTGTCATTTAAAAACTATATGGTTCACTAATGTCCTTTAGGCAATAAAATCCAGCACTCTTTCTTGGTCTGGCCTACATGTGACTCCAGTCTCATGGCATTATGGCCAATTTTAAACCTCCATCTGGGCAGTAAAGGATAAGCAATAAATGCTGGCCTAACTAGTGACACCCACTTCCCACCAATGAATAAAAAAAAATCCAGCTACTATTGCAGGAGAAGTCATCCCTCTGTGATAAAGGAAAAAACAAAATTTCATTTGTACAGCATCGCAGATATGCTCAAGATGACCCAAGGCACTTCACAGCCAATGAGCTCTCTTTCAGTGTTTCCATGCTGCAAAGCCTATTTTTGCAATGATTTTGCCCTGTTATTCATTGTAACAGTGTGCAGAAGCACAACAAATAAGTGGTTAGTTGGTGCCTGAAAACACTTCAAACATCATTCTTGACATATTATGAAAAGAAATTATCCAGGTATGGAAAGGCAAGGTGTTATTAAATTTAATCTACAAGAATGTAAGAAAAGAGGATCAGTATGAAAGCTGTAATCATCACTTTTTTTTGTTACTTGAGTAACTACCTGTAGAATTCAAAAGGAGGTACAGACCTTGGAAAATGGTAGTGAGCAATAATGCTTTTTTTTCTGAATTTTCTTGGATGGGTAATGAGCTCTCGTTGTTGTAGAGCTTTCTATCAGTGAAGAACTGACTTTGTATAATCTGATAGTTATTAATCCACCATTTGCAGTTTGCAATGCAACTATAATTTTAACTCAATTAAAAATATAACCGCTGATCTCTGCTGGGAGGCTAATTGAGTTGGGTCAAGAAAATCTGTTTAAGCCATTCGCTGTAATCAGCAATGTCACGAAGCCCACGATTTTTCATCCTGGGTTAACTTCCATGAAGATGAAAGAATTCCCAGTTCCACCAATAGAATCTTTACAATTGGATGTCTAGCCTTCAGTCTGAGGACTAGACATTGAGGCAGGCAACCCTGAAAGATCCTTACTTTTCCAAAGGCTACACAAAAAAAAAAGTACAAACCTGCTATTATGGGTTCTGCTTTGCACACTTTGCATTTCGCTCTCAAACATCTACCAAAATCTCACTTTTGTGAAGGCAGCTGATGATTTTAAAAGGCTAGTTGCCTCCATGATCTGCATGGGTACAAACCCCGAGCTGTATTTGGGGGTGAGACTTTTAACTTCCAGGCTTAGCCATCATGTTTGGCTTGACAAGGAGGCTCTCTGTTGTTGCAATAACTCCAGGTAAAAGTGTCTGCTTTGGTGAGAACACAGTGAAGTAGTGTCTACAGGATTGATGAAAGTTGGTCGGTGCAGGAAATTAGAAAGATTCATCCTCAAGTAATTAGAACTGGAAAGCCACTAGGAATAGCATGCAATGATTGGGGGAGACGGCGAATGTTAACAAATCACACCTTATGGTTGACCAATTGGGTGGCACAGTGGCTCAGTGGTTAGTACTGCTGCTTCACCAAGCCAGGGACACGCGTTCAATTCCAGCCTCATGCAACTGTCTGTGTGGGGTTTGCACATTCGCTCCGTGTCTGCATGGGTTTCCTTCGGCTGATCCGGTTTCCTCCCACAGTCCAAAGATGTGCAGGTTAGGTGAATTGGCCATGCTAAATTTCCCATAGTGTTCAGGGATGTGTAGGTTAGGTGCATTAGTCAGGGGAAATTTAGAGTAATAGGGTAGGGGAATGGGTCTGGGAGGGATACTCTTCTGAGGGTCAGTGTGGATTTGTTGGGCCAAATGGCCTGTTTCCACACTGTAGGGATTCTATTAATTGGAAATAAAAAAGAAAAGCCAACTGTAATTATCTAGATTTGAAGCACTAGTTTTCTAACTTTCTTTCCAATGAATGTTAAGCCCAAACACAATCTGGACCTTGGATTTGTGATCAAGGTTTCATAGCTGAATAAAAAGAAGAGCAGTGTAGTTCTGTAGAAATTGTTCTTTGTTCCCACTGACACAGGCAATGACTGAGTCTCTCCTGTGCATTATAAAAACATTTAAATAGTTTGCAGTTGTAATAGATAATAACAGTTCATGCATACAATTTCAGGGCAACTTCCCTAAAGTTAAAAAATGACTTTTTCAATATATTTCTCCTGGACTCCCTTAATATGTAAGGTTAAAACTTTAGATAACATCTAAATCATAATCCAGTAGCATTCTTTGCTTATCAAAGCTCACCTGTAACTTTGACCACATTTTTAAAAATAGTTCATGTTTTAATCTTCCAGCTATTATAAATTCCTATTATGTTGCTTTATAGTCAGTTTTACAGCATAGAAAGAATGCCTTCAACCCATCCTGTCCATGCTAATCATCAAACATCCCCCTATTTTAATCCCATTTTCCAGCATGACGCATAGCCTTGTATCCTATTGCATTTCAAGTCTCCATTGAAATAGTTCTTAAATGGCTTGAGGGTTCCTGTTTATACCACCCAGATACCCATAATACCTTATGTTAAAAAAATCATTTGTTAATCCCCTCTAAATCTCCTGCACCTTAGCTGCAAACTGTGCCCCATGGCTATTGACTCCCTCCAATGAGGGGAATGTTTCTCCTTATCTACTCTGTCTATGTTCTTTCGAACTTTGTACACCTCAATCAGACTCCCCCCCCCCCCCCCGCCCATCAGTCTATTCTGCTCTAAGGAGAACAACTCCAGTCTATCTAGTGTATCTTCAGCCTGAGCAGCATCCTGATGAATCTCCTCTTCACCCTCTTCGGTGCAGTCACATTCTTCCTATAGACTGGTGATCAGAATTGCACACGATACTCCAGCTGTGGCCTAATCAACATTACATACAGCTCCATTATAGCCTCCTTGCACTTATATCCAATGCCTTGCCAATAAAGTCAAGGGTTCCATATGCCTTCTTAACCACAATATCTGCCTGTCCTGTTGCCTTCAAGAATCGATGGACATGTACCACAGTCTGTCTGATCCTCTGTACTTCCTAGGGTCCTACCATTCATTTTGTCCTTCTTTGCTTTACCTTTCTTCCCAAAATACATCATATCACACTTTGTCACAATTAAGTTCCATTCGCCAACGTTCAGCGCATAGATATCATCTACTTACCACACCACCAATGTTTTGTGTCGTCTGTAAATTTGCTGATTATACTTCCTTGCATTCATGTGTAGATAGGTAAGGCATCGAACAAACAGCAAGGGGCGCAGCACCAAACACTCTGGTATATCACTGGATACAGGCTTTCAGTCTCACAAACATTTTGCCACTATCACCCTCTGCTTCCTGTCACTAAACCAATTTTGGATCCAGCTTGCCAAATTGCCCTGAATCCCATGAACTCTTAGTTTTTTAACCAGTTTGTGGACTTCGTCAAAGCCCTCACTGTCTTTCATCATCTGCAGTGCATTCATCTCCACACCAATCACCTCCTTGAAAACATTCAAATTTTGCGACATGATCTCCCCCTTTCAAAGTCTTGTTGATTATTCTTGATTAATCGCTGCCTCTCCAAGTGGAGGTTAATTATGTCCCTCAGAATAATTTCTAATAATTAACTTTAACTGCTCAAAATTTCTGTGTTTGTTGGTCCTCACCTTCCTTGACAGCCAACAGTATTGAGTGCAGTAAGGGGAGGCCAGTGAAAAAGACTTCTGCAGAATCACACAATATCTACAACTTTTGTACTCATGTATTGACATTGGCTCCTACTCCCCCAGTATCTAAATTTGTAACATTGTGTTTAAATCCTTTTTGTCTAAAGCTATACCCCAACTGGAAAATTGTCTTCAATTTTGAACACATTACAGATAGGATTTTGGAGTCATGGAGAACATACATGTACATTCACTGGAATGATATTTGGGGATTAAAAAGATAGCTTTGAAATTATACCTGGAAAAAAGTAGAAATGTATTCAAGGAGATTGAGAAAGATTGACGTAAGATCTAATAACAATGTGGAAAATACTATTGGATTGTTACTAACATTTACACCAAGAGTGTTATTATCCTAATAGCTAATTAGTTTTGGAAGGATTGTATCTCACTGCCATAGAAAGAGATGTTTCAGCCTACAGTTGAGGAACTAGCTTTCTTGCCCAGTTTTATCAACTTTGCCTCCCATTAAAATTCTTTGTATCTGAAACTGACTTGTCTCTGCTTTTCTCATTTCATATACTGTATATTTCCTCTCCTCTGTCAAATTATGGCTATTTGGGTGAAGAATCTAAAATTGATTTTCACTCTCATGCTCAATATTTTCTGGCCTATGTATGGATGAGATTATTCGCGTTGGACATTGAAAATTAAAATGGTAAGGGTCATCTAATATAACAATCAAATTACTCAAGTCTGTAGTGATTAATTTGAGGACTGATTTTATGGTCATAAATTGGAAGAATTTGTAATTGTTAAAGAAGCATGCTGGAGCAGAAGGAAGAAATACAAGTGTTCAAAAATTTGACTAGATGTGATCTGATGAAAGGTCATTATCTGAAATATTAAATCTTTTTTTCCTCTCTTGCTGATAAGAACCTGGCTAACCTCAGAAAGCACACTAGCAAGTTCCGAAATCTGGTTCCCACCCTCAGACAAAGTTTAGCTCAGAGCCTATGTACAGCTATAAGGGAAAATAGAATTTTTTTTAATTTCAAAAAATATACTTTATTCATAAAAGTATTTTGATATCTATACAATTGGTGATGCCATACATACATATGCATTGCCTTACTTTACACGCAGAGATCGGAATTAATCATTTGTATGTACAAGTCTGTACATTGACCATCCAGGTATTTTGCTGAGGCATAAGCGGGGCCCGATTACTGAGTGGGCCCCCTGTTCTTCTTAGGCAGACAGACCTTACATGGTGGTCTTTCCCCACCGCACCTTGGCGGCAGCTGCCCCAAGCTTCAGCGCGTCCCTCAGCACATAGTCCTGGACCTTGGAATGTGCCAGTCTGCAACACTCAGCAGGGTCAACTCCTTCAGCTGGAAGATCAACAGGTTTCGGACAGACCAAAGAGTGTCTTTGACTGAGTTGATGATCCTCCAGGCACAGTTGATGTCCGTCTCGGTGTGCATCCCAGGGA